>NW_027228325.1:0-96080 GCF_037783145.1 Equus przewalskii
ACCTGCCGGAGAAGCTGGAAACACGTCCTGGACAGTCTGGAACCACCTGCCGGCCAAGCCTGAACCACCTGCCAAGCACAACGGAACAACCTGCCAGACACGCCAAAATCACCTGCGTGTTATGCCAGAACCACTTGGAGGACTCTCTGGGATGACCTGCCGGGCATGCCGGAACCACCTCTCAGACGTGCCAGAACCATGTGGCGGACAGTCCGGAATCACCTGTTGGGCATGCGCAACCACCTCTGAGACGTACCAGAACCACATGCCGTGCCGGCTGGAACCACCTACCGGACAGACCGGAATCACCTTTCGGGCATGCCGGAACCACCTGTCAGATGTGCCAGAAACACGTGCCGGAGACGCCGGAAGCACCTGCCAAGCACGTTGGAACCACCTGCTCAACTCGCCTGAACCACCTGCCGGACATGCCAAAATCACCTGCCGACTATGCCAGAACCACTTGGCGAACACTCCGGAATCACTTGCCGGGCATGCAGGAACCACCTCTCAGATATGCCAGAACCATGTGCCAATGACCCCGGAAGCACCTGCCGAGCACGCCGGAACCACCTGCTCGACTCGCCAGAACCACCTGCCGGACACGCCAAAATCACCTGCCGGCTACGCCACAACCAGTTGGGGAACACTTCGGAATCACCTGCCGGGCTTGCTGGAACCACCTGCCGGTCATGCCAAAATCACCTGCCAACTACGCCAGTACCACTTGGCGGACACTGTGGAAACACCTGTCGGGCCGGCCGGAACCACATCTCAGACGTGCCAGAACCATGTGCATGAGATGCTGGAACCACACCCCGAACACACGGAAAACACCTGCCAGACCCGTCTGAACAACGTGCCGAGAACGCTGGAGCCACCTGCTCGACTCGCCGGAACCACCTACCTGACATGCCCAAATCACCAGCCGGGTATGCCAGAACCACTTGGCGGACACTCCGGAATCCTCTGCCGGACATGCCGGAACCAGCTCTCAGACACACCAGAACCACGTGCCGGAGACGCCGGAAGCACCTGCCGAGCATGCCGGAGCCACCTGCTCGACTTGCCAGAAACACCTGCCGGACACGCCAAAATCACCTGCCGGGTACGCCAGAACCACCTGGCGGACACTCCGAAACCACCTGTCGCGCATGCCGGAACCACCTCTCAGACGTGCCGGAAGCACGTGCCGGACACGCCGGAATCACCTACCGGACAGACCGGAACCACCTGCCGAGCACGCCGGAGCCACCTGTTCGACTCGCTGGAACCACCTGCCGGACAGGCCAATATCAACTGCTGGCTATGCCAGAACCACCTGGGGGACGGTCCGGAATCACCTGCCAGCCATGGCGGAACCACCTCTCAGACGTACCAGAACCACCTGCCGGAGAAGCTGGAAACACGTCCTGGACAGTCTGGAACCACCTGCCGGCCAAGCCTGAACCACCTGCCAAGCACAACGGAACAACCTGCCAGACACGCCAAAATCACCTGCGTGTTATGCCAGAACCACTTGGAGGACTCTCTGGGATGACCTGCCGGGCATGCCGGAACCACCTCTCAGACGTGCCAGAACCATGTGGCGGACAGTCCGGAATCACCTGTTGGGCATGCGCAACCACCTCTGAGACGTACCAGAACCACATGCCGTGCCGGCTGGAACCACCTACCGGACAGACCGGAATCACCTTTCGGGCATGCCGGAACCACCTGTCAGATGTGCCAGAAACACGTGCCGGAGACGCCGGAAGCACCTGCCAAGCACGTTGGAACCACCTGCTCAACTCGCCTGAACCACCTGCCGGACATGCCAAAATCACCTGCCGACTATGCCAGAACCACTTGGCGAACACTCCGGAATCACTTGCCGGGCATGCAGGAACCACCTCTCAGATATGCCAGAACCATGTGCCAATGACCCCGGAAGCACCTGCCGAGCACGCCGGAACCACCTGCTCGACTCGCCAGAACCACCTGCCGGACACGCCAAAATCACCTGCCGGCTACGCCACAACCAGTTGGGGAACACTTCGGAATCACCTGCCGGGCTTGCTGGAACCACCTGCCGGTCATGCCAAAATCACCTGCCAACTACGCCAGTACCACTTGGCGGACACTGTGGAAACACCTGTCGGGCCGGCCGGAACCACATCTCAGACGTGCCAGAACCATGTGCATGAGATGCTGGAACCACACCCCGAACAGACGGAAAACACCTGCCAGACCCGTCTGAACAACGTGCCGAGAACGCCGGAGCCACCTGCTCGACTCGCCGGAACCACCTACCTGACATGCCCAAATCACCAGCCGGGTATGCCAGAACCACTTGGCGGACACTCCGGAATCCTCTGCCGGACATGCCGGAACCAGCTCTCAGACACACCAGAACCACGTGCCGGAGACGCCGGAAGCACCTGCCGAGCATGCCGGAGCCACCTGCTCAACTCGCCAGAAACACCTGCCGGACACGCCAAAAGCACCTGCCGGGTACGCCAGAACCACCTGGCGGACACTCCGAAACCACCTGTCGCGCATGCCGGAACCACCTCTCAGACGTGCCGGAAGCACGTGCCGGACACGCCGGAATCACCTACCGGACAGACCGGAACCACCTGCCGAGCACGCCGGAGCCACCTGTTCGACTCGCTGGAACCACCTGCCGGACAGGCCAATATCAACTGCTGGCTATGCCAGAACCACCTGGGGGACGGTCCGGAATCACCTGCCAGCCATGGCGGAACCACCTCTCAGACGTACCAGAACCACCTGCCGGAGAAGCTGGAAACACGTCCTGGACAGTCTGGAACCACCTGCCGGCCAAGCCTGAACCACCTGCCAAGCACAACGGAACAACCTGCCAGACACGCCAAAATCACCTGCGTGTTATGCCAGAACCACTTGGAGGACTCTCTGGGATGACCTGCCGGGCATGCCGGAACCACCTCTCAGACGTGCCAGAACCATGTGGCGGACAGTCCGGAATCACCTGTTGGGCATGCGCAACCACCTCTGAGACGTACCAGAACCACATGCCGTGCCGGCTGGAACCACCTACCGGACAGACCGGAATCACCTTTCGGGCATGCCGGAACCACCTGTCAGATGTGCCAGAAACACGTGCCGGAGACGCCGGAAGCACCTGCCAAGCACGTTGGAACCACCTGCTCAACTCGCCTGAACCACCTGCCGGACATGCCAAAATCACCTGCCGACTATGCCAGAACCACTTGGCGAACACTCCGGAATCACTTGCCGGGCATGCAGGAACCACCTCTCAGATATGCCAGAACCATGTGCCAATGACCCCGGAAGCACCTGCCGAGCACGCCGGAACCACCTGCTCGACTCGCCAGAACCACCTGCCGGACACGCCAAAATCACCTGCCGGCTACGCCACAACCAGTTGGGGAACACTTCGGAATCACCTGCCGGGCTTGCTGGAACCACCTGCCGGTCATGCCAAAATCACCTGCCAACTACGCCAGTACCACTTGGCGGACACTGTGGAAACACCTGTCGGGCCGGCCGGAACCACATCTCAGACGTGCCAGAACCATGTGCATGAGATGCTGGAACCACACCCCGAACAGACGGAAAACACCTGCCAGACCCGTCTGAACAACGTGCCGAGCACGCCGGAGCCACCTGCTCGACTCGCCGGAACCACCTACCTGACATGCCCAAATCACCAGCCGGGTATGCCAGAACCACTTGGCGGACACTCCGGAATCCTCTGCCGGACATGCCGGAACCAGCTCTCAGACACACCAGAACCACGTGCCGGAGACGCCGGAAGCACCTGCCGAGCATGCCGGAGCCACCTGCTCGACTCGCCAGAAACACCTGCCGGACACGCCAAAAGCACCTGCCGGGTACGCCAGAACCACCTGGCGGAAACTCCGAAACCACCTGTCGCGCATGCCGGAACCACCTCTCAGACGTGCCGGAAGCACGTGCCGGACACGCCGGAATCACCTACCGGACAGACCGGAACCACCTGCCGAGCACGCCGGAGCCACCTGTTCGACTCGCTGGAACCACCTGCCGGACAGGCCAATATCAACTGCTGGCTATGCCAGAACCACCTGGGGGACGGTCCGGAATCACCTGCCAGCCATGGCGGAACCACCTCTCAGACGTACCAGAACCACCTGCCGGAGAAGCTGGAAACACGTCCTGGACAGTCTGGAACCACCTGCCGGCCAAGCCTGAACCACCTGCCAAGCACAACGGAACAACCTGCCAGACACGCCAAAATCACCTGCGTGTTATGCCAGAACCACTTGGAGGACTCTCTGGGATGACCTGCCGGGCATGCCGGAACCACCTCTCAGACGTGCCAGAACCATGTGGCGGACAGTCCGGAATCACCTGTTGGGCATGCGCAACCACCTCTGAGACGTACCAGAAACACATGCCGTGCCGGCTGGAACCACCTACCGGACAGACCGGAATCACCTTTCGGGCATGCCGGAACCACCTGTCAGATGTGCCAGAAACACGTGCCGGAGACGCCGGAAGCACCTGCCAAGCACGTTGGAACCACCTGCTCAACTCGCCTGAACCACCTGCCGGACATGCCAAAATCACCTGCCGACTATGCCAGAACCACTTGGCGAACACTCCGGAATCACTTGCCGGGCATGCAGGAACCACCTCTCAGATATGCCAGAACCATGTGCCAATGACCCCGGAAGCACCTGCCGAGCACGCCGGAACCACCTGCTCGACTCGCCAGAACCACCTGCCGGACACGCCAAAATCACCTGCCCTCTACACCAGCACCACTTCGGGGACAAGCCGGAATCACGTGAGGGGCATGCCGGCACAGCCTCTAAGACTGAACCTCGTGCCGGACACCACAGAACCACCTGCCGGACAGACCGGAACCACCTGCCGCACACGCCGGAACCACCGGCTCGACCCGCCAGAACGACCGCTGGACATGCAAAATCTCCTGCCGGCTACGCCGGAAACACTTGGCCAACATTCCGCAATCACCTGCCGGGCATGCGGGAACCACCTCTCAGATATGCCAGAACCACGTGCCAATGACCCGGAAGCACCTGCCGAGCACGCCGGAACCACCTGCTCGACTCGCCAGAACCACCTGCCGGACACGCAAAAATCACCTGCCGGCTACGCCACAACCAGTTGGGGAACACTTCGGAATCACCTGCCGGGCTTGCTGGAACCACCTGCCGGTCATGCCAAAATCACCTGCCAACTACGCCAGTACCACTTGGCGGACACTGGGAAACACCTGTCGGGCCGGCCGGAACCACATCTCAGACGTGCCAGAACCATGTGCATGAGATGCTGGAACCACACCCCGAACAGACGGAAAACACCTGCCAGACCCGTCTGAACAACGTGCCGAGAACGCCGGAGCCACCTGCTCGACTCGCCGGAACCACCTACCTGACATGCCCAAATCACCAGCCGGGTATGCCAGAACCACTTGGCGGACACTCCGGAATCCTCTGCCGGACATGCCGGAACCAGCTCTCAGACACACCAGAACCACGTGCCGGAGACGCCGGAAGCACCTGCCGAGCATGCCGGAGCCACCTGCTCGACTCGCCAGAAACACCTGCCGGACACGCCAAAAGCACCTGCCGGGTACGCCAGAACCACCTGGCGGACACTCCGAAACCACCTGTCGCGCATGCCGGAACCACCTCTCAGACGTGCCGGAAGCACGTGCCGGACACGCCGGAATCACCTACCGGACAGACCGGAACCACCTGCCGAGCACGCCGGAGCCACCTGTTCGACTCGCTGGAACCACCTGCCGGACAGGCCAATATCAACTGCTGGCTATGCCAGAACCACCTGGGGGACGGTCCGGAATCACCTGCCAGCCATGGCGGAACCACCTCTCAGACGTACCAGAACCACCTGCCGGAGAAGCTGGAAACACGTCCTGGACAGTCTGGAACCACCTGCCGGCCAAGCCTGAACCACCTGCCAAGCACAACGGAACAACCTGCCAGGCACGCCAAAATCACCTGCGTGTTATGCCAGAACCACTTGGAGGACTCTCTGGGATGACCTGCCGGGCATGCCGGAACCACCTCTCAGACGTGCCAGAACCATGTGGCGGACAGTCCGGAATCACCTGTTGGGCATGCGCAACCACCTCTGAGACGTACCAGAACCAGATGCCGTGCCGGCTGGAACCACCTACCGGACAGCCCGGAATCACCTTTCGGGCATGCCGGAACCACCTGTCAGATGTGCCAGAAACACGTGCCGGAGACGCCGGAAGCACCTGCCAAGCACGTTGGAACCACCTGCTCAACTCGCCTGAACCACCTGCCGGACATGCCAAAATCACCTGCCGACTATGCCAGAACCACTTGGCGAACACTCCGGAATCACCTGCCGGGCATGCAGGAACCACCTCTCAGACATGCCAGAACCCCGTGCCAATGACCCCGGAATCACCAGCCGAGCACGCCGGAACCACCTGCTCGACTCGCCAGAACCACCTGCCGATCACGCAAAAATCACCTGCCGGCTACGCCACAACCAGTTGGTGAACACTTTGGAATCACCTGCCAGGCTTGCTGGAACCACCTGCCAGTCATGCCAAAATCACCTGCCCACTACGCCAGAACCGCTTGGCGGACACTGCGGAAACACCTGTCGGGCCGGCTGGAACCACATCTCAGACGTGCCAGAAACGTGTTCATGAGATGCTGGAACCACACCCTGAACAGACGGATACCACCTGCCAGAACCGCCTGAACCACCTGCTGAGCACGCCGGAACCACCTGCTCGACTCACCGGTACCACCTCCCAGACACGCCAAAATCACCTGCCGGGTATGCCAGAACCACCTGGCGGACACTACGGAATCACCTGCCGCGCATGCCGGAACCACCTCTCAGACGGGCCGGAAGCACGTGCCGGACACGCCGGAAACACCTACCGGACAGACCGGAACCACCTGCCGCGCACGCCGGAGCCACCTGTTCGAATCGCTGGAACCACCTGCCGGACAGGCCAATATCAACTGCTGGCTATGCCAGAACCACCTGGGGGACAGTCCGGGATCACATGCCAGCCATGGCGGAACCACCTCTCAGACGTACCAGAACCACCTGCCGGAGAAGCTGGAAACACGTCCTGGACAGACTGGAACCACGTGACGGCCATGCCTGAACCACCTGCCGAGCACGGCGGAACCACCTGCCGGACACGCCAAAATCACCTGCGGGCTACGCCAGAACCACTTGGACGACTCTCCGAAATGACCTGCCGGGCATGTTGGAACCACCTCTCAGACGTGCCAGTAGCACGTGGCGGACAGTCCGGAATCACCTGTTGGGCATACGCAACCACCTCTGACACGTACCAGAACCACGTGCCGTGCACGCCGGAGCCACCTACCGGACAGACCGGAATCAACTTTTGGGCATGCCGGAACCACCAGTCAGATGTGCCAGAAACACGTGCCGGAGACGCCGGAAGCACCTGCCGAGCACGTCGCAAGCACCTGCTCAACTCGCCTGAACCACCTGCCGGACACGCCAAAATCACCTGCCCGCTACACCAGCACCACTTCGGGGACAAGCCGGAATCACGTGAGGGGCATGCCGGCACAGCCTCTCAGACTGAACCTCGTGCCGGACACCACAGAACCACCTGCCGGACAGACCGGAACCACCCGCCGGACATGCCGGAACCACCGGCTCGACCCGCCGGAACGACCGCTGGACATGCAAAATCACCTGCCGGCTATGCCGGAAACACTTGGCGAACACTCCGGAATCACCTGCCGGGCATGCCGGAACCACCTCTCAGATATGCCAGAACCACGTGCCAATGACCCCGGAAGCACCAGCCGAGCACGCCGGAACCATCTGCTCGACTCGCCGGAACCACCTGCCGGTCATGCCAAAATCACCTGCCAACTACGCCAGTACCACTTGGCGGACACTGTGGAAACACCTGTCGGGGCGGCCGGAACCACATCTCAGACGTGCCAGAACCATGTGCATCAGATGCTGGAACCACACCCCGAACAGACGGAAAACACCTGCCAGACCCGTCTGAACAACGTGCCGAGCACGCCGGAGCCACCTGCTCGACTCGCCGGAACCACCTACCTGACATTCCCAAATCACCAGCCGGGTATGCCAGAACCACTTGGCGGACACTCCGGAATCCTCTGCCGGACATGCCGGAACCAGCTCTCAGACACACCAGAACCACGTGCCGGAGACGCCGGAAGCACCTGCCGAGCATGCCGGAGCCACCTGCTCGACTCGCCAGAAACACCTGCCGGACACGCCAAAATCACCTGCCGGGTACGCCAGAACCACCTGGCGGACACTCCGAAACCACCTGTCGCGCATGCCGGAACCACCTCTCAGACGTGCCGGAAGCACGTGCCGGACACGCCGGAATCACCTACCGGACAGACCGGAACCACCTGCCGAGCACGCCGGAGCCACCTGTTCGACTCGCTGGAACCACCTGCCGGACAGGCCAATATCAACTGCTGGCTATGCCAGAACCACCTGGGGGACGGTCCGGAATCACCTGCCAGCCATGGCGGAACCACCTCTCAGACGTACCAGAACCACCTGCCGGAGAAGCTGGAAACACGTCCTGGACAGTCTGGAACCACCTGCCGGCCAAGCCTGAACCACCTGCCAAGCACAACGGAACAACCTGCCAGACACGCCAAAATCACCTGCGTGTTATGCCAGAACCACTTGGAGGACTCTCTGGGATGACCTGCCGGGCATGCCGGAACCACCTCTCAGACGTGCCAGAACCATGTGGCGGACAGTCCGGAATCACCTGTTGGGCATGCGCAACCACCTCTGAGACGTACCAGAACCACATGCCGTGCCGGCTGGAACCACCTACCGGACAGCCCGGAATCACCTTTCGGGCATGCCGGAACCACCTGTCAGATGTGCCAGAAACACGTGCCGGAGACGCCGGAAGCACCTGCCAAGCACGTTGGAACCACCTGCTCAACTCGCCTGAACCACCTGCCGGACATGCCAAAATCACCTGCCGACTATGCCAGAACCACTTGGCGAACACTCCGGAATCACTTGCCGGGCATGCAGGAACCACCTCTCAGATATGCCAGAACCATGTGCCAATGACCCCGGAAGCACCTGCCGAGCACGCCGGAACCACCTGCTCGACTCGCCAGAACCACCTGCCGGACACGCCAAAATCACCTGCCGGGTATGCCAGAACCACCTGGCGGACACTACGGAATCACCTGCCGCGCATGCCGGAACCACCTCTCAGATGGGCCGGAAGCACGTGCCAGACACGCCGGAAACACCTACCGGACAGACCGGAACCACCTGCCGCGCACCCCGGAGCCACCTGTTCGACTCGCTGGAACCACCTGCCGGACAGGCCAACATCAACTGCTGGCTATGCCAGAACCACCTGGGGGACAGTCCGGGATCACCTGCCAGCCATGGCGGAACCACCTCTCAGACGTACCAGAACCACCTGCCGGAGAAGCTGGAAACACGTCCTGGACAGACTGGAACCACGTGACGGCCATGCCTGAACCACCTGCCGAGCACGGCGGAACCACCTGCCGGACACGCCAAAATCACCTGCGGGCTACGCCAGAACCACTTGGATGACTCTCCGAAATGACCTGCCGGGCATGTTGGAACCACCTCTCAGACGTGCCAGAAGCACGTGGCGGACAGTCCGGAATCACCTGTTGGGCATACGCAACCACCTCTGACACGTACCAGAACCACGTGCCGTGCACGCCGGAACCACCTACCGGACAGACCGGAATCAACTTTTGGGCATGCCGGAACCACCAGTCAGATGTGCCAGAAACACGTGCCGGAGACGCCGGAAGCACCTGCCAAGCACGTCGCAAGCACCTGCTCAACTCGCCTGAACCACCTGCCGGACACGCCAAAATCACCTGCCCGCTACACCAGCACCACTTCGGGGACAAGCCGGAATCACGTGAGGGGCATGCCGGCACAGCCTCTCAGACTGAACCTCGTGCCGGACACCACAGAACCACCTGCCGGACAGACCGGAACCACCTGCCGCACACGCCGGAACCACCGGCTCGACCCGCCGGAACGACCGCTGGACATGCAAAATCACCTGCCGGCTACGCCGGAAACACTTGGCGAACACTCCGGAATCACCTGCCGGGCATGCCGGAACCACCTCTCAGATACGCCAGAACCACGTGCCAATGACCCCGGAAGCACCTGCCGAGCACGCCGGAACCACCTGCTCGACTCGCCAGAACCACCTGCCGGACACGCCAAAATCACCTGCCGGCTACGCCACAACCAGTTGGGGAACACTTCGGAATCACCTGCCTTGCTTGCTGGAACCACCTGCCGTTCATGCCAAAATCACCTGCCAACTACGCCAGTACCACTTGGCGGACACTGTGGAAACACCTGTCGGGCCGGCCGGAACCACATCTCAGACGTGCCAGAACCATGTGCATGAGATGCTGGAACCACACCCCGAACAGAGGGAAAACACCTGCCAGACCCGTCTGAACAACCTGCCGAGCACGCCGGAGTCACCTGCTCGACTCGCCGGAACCACCTACCTGACATGCCCAAATCACCAGCCGGGTATGCCAGAACCACTTGGCGGACACTCCGGAATCCTCTGCCGGACATGCCGGAACCAGCTCTCAGACACACCAGAACCACGTGCCGGAGACGCCGGAAGCACCTGCCGAGCATGCCGGAGCCACCTGCTCGACTCGCCAGAAACACCTGCCGGACACGCCAAAATCACCTGCCGGGTACGCCAGAACCACCTGGTGGACACTCCGAAACAACCTGTCGCGCATGCCGGAACCACCTCTCAGACGTGCCGGAAGCACGTGCCGGACACGCCGGAATCACCCACCGGACAGACCGGAACCACCTGCCGAGCACGCCGGAGCCACCTGTTCGACTCGCTTCAACCACCTGCCGGACAGGCCAATATCAACTGCTGGCTATGCCAGAACCACCTGGGGGACGGTCCGGAATCACCTGCCAGCCATGGCGGAACCACCTCTCAGACGTACCAGAACCACCTGCCGGAGAAGCTGGAAACACGTCCTGGACAGTCTGGAACCACCTGCCGGCCAAGCCTGAACCACCTGCCAAGCACAACGGAACAACCTGCCAGACACGCCAAAATCACCTGCGTGTTATGCCAGAACCACTTGGAGGACTCTCTGGGATGACCTGCCGGGCATGCCGGAACCACCTCTCAGACGTGCCAGAACCATGTGGCGGACAGTCCGGAATCACCTGTTGGGCATGCGCAACCACCTCTGAGACGTACCAGAACCACATGCCGTGCAGGCTGGAACCTCCTAGCGGACAGACCGGAATCACCTTTCGGGTATGCCTGAACCACCTGTCAGATGTGCCAGAAACATGTCCCCGAGACGCCGGAAGCACCTGCCAAGCATGTTCGAACCACCTGCTCAACTCGCCTGAACCACCTGCCGGACATGCCAAAATCACCTGCCGACTATGCCAGAACCACTTGGCGAACACTCCGGAATCACTTGCTGGGCATGCAGGAACCCCCTCTCAGACATGCCAGAACCCCGTGCCAATTACCCCGGAAGCACCAGCCGAGCACGCCGGAACCACCTGCTCGACTCTCCAGAACCACCTGCCGATCACGCAAAAATCACCTGCCGGCTACGCCACAACCAGTTGGTGAACACTTTGGAATCACCTGCCAGGCTTGCTGGAACCACCTGCCAGTCATGCCAAAATCTCCTGCCAACTACGCCAGAACCGCTTGGCGGAAACTGCGGAAACACCTGTCGGGCCGGCTGGAACCACATCTCAGACGTGCCAGAAACGTGTTCATGAGATGCTGGAACCACACCCCGAACAGACGGATACCACCTGCCAGAACCGCCGGAACCACCTGCTGAGCACGCCAGAACCACCTGCTCGACTCACCGGTACCACCTCCCTGACACGCCAAAATCACCTGCTGGGTATGCCAGAACCACTTGGCGGACACTCCGGAATCATCTGCCGGACATGCCGGAACCAGCTCTCAGACACACCACAACCAAGTGCCGGAGACGCCGGAAGCACCTGCCGAGCATGCCGGAGCCACCTGCTCGACTCGCCAGAAACACCTGCCGGACACGCCAAAATCACCTGCCGGATATGCCAGAACCACCTGGCGGACACTACGGAATCACCTGCCGCGCATGCCGGAACCACCTCTCAGACGTGCCGGAAGCACGTGCCGGACACGCCGGAAACACCTACCGGACAGACCGGAACCACCTGCCGAGCACGCCGGAGCCACCTGTTCGACTCGCTGGAACCACCTGCCGGACAGGCCAATATCAACTGCTGGCTATGCCAGAACCACCTGGGGGACAGTCCGGGATCACCTGCCAGCCATGGCGGAACCACCTCTCAGACGTACCAGAACCACCTGCCGGAGAAGCTGGAAACACGTCCTGGACAGACTGGAACCACGTGACGGCCATGCCTGAACCACCTGCCGAGCACGGCGGAACCACCTGCCGGACACGCCAAAATCACCTGCGGGCTACGCCAGAACCACTTGGACGACTCTCCGAAATGACCTGCCGGGCATGTTGGAACCACCTCTCAGACGTGCCAGAAGCACGTGGCGGACAGTCCGGAATCACCTGTTGGGCATACGCAACCACCTCTGACACGTACCAGAACCACGTGCCGTGCACGCCGGAACCACCTACCGGACAGACCGGAATCAACTTTTGGGCATGCCGGAACCACCAGTCAGATGTGCCAGAAACACGTGCCGGAGACGCCGGAAGCACCTGCGGAGCATGCCGGAGCCACCTGCTCGAATCGCCAGAAACACCTGCCGGACACGCCAAAATCACCTGCCGGGTACGCCAGAACCACCTGGCGGACACTCCGAAACCACCTGTCGCGCATGCCGGAACCACCTCTCAGACGTGCCGGAAGCACGTGCCGGACACGCCGGAATCACCTACCGGACAGACCGGAACCACCTGCCGAGCACGCCGGAGCCACCTGTTCGACTCGCTGGCACCACCTGCCGGACAGGCCAATATCAACTGCTGGCTATGCCAGAACCACCTGGGGGACGGTCCGGAATCACCTGCCAGCCATGGCGGAACCACCTCTCTGACGTACCAGAACCACCTGCCGGAGAAGCTGGAAACACGTCCTGGACAGTCTGGAACCACCTGCCGGCCAAGCCTGAACCACCTGCCAAGCACAACGGAACAACCTGCCAGACACGCCAAAATCACCTGCGTGTTATGCCAGAACCACTTGGAGGACTCTCTGGGATGACCTGCCGGGCATGCCGGAACCACCTCTCAGACGTGCCAGAACCATGTGGCGGACAGTCCGGAATCACCTGTTGGGCATGCGCAACCACCTCTGAGACATACCAGAACCACATGCCGTGCAGGCTGGACCCACCTACCGGACAGACCGGAATCACCTTTCGGGCATGCCGGAACCACCTGTCAGATGTGCCAGAAACACGTGCCGGAGACGCCGGAAGCACCTGCCAAGCACGTTGGAACCACCTGCTCCACTCACGTGAACCACCTGCCGGACATGCCAAAATCACCTGCCGACTATGCCAGAACCACTTGGCGACCACTCCAGAATCACTTGCCGGGCATGCAGGAACCACCTCTCAGACATGCCAGAACCCCGTGCCAATGACCCCGGAAGCACCAGCCGAGCACGCCGGAACCACCTGCTCGACTCGCCAGAACCACCTGCCGATCACGCAAAAATCACCTGCCGGCTACGCCACAACCAGTTGGTGAACACTTTGGAATCACCTGCCAGGCTTGCTGGAACCACCTGCCAGTCATGCCAAAATCACCTGCCAACTACGCCAGAACCGCTTGGCGGACACTGCGGAAACACCTGTCGGGCCGGCTGGAACCACATCTCAGACGTGCCAGAAACGTGTTCATGAGATGCTGGAACCACACCCCGAACAGACGGATACCACCTGCCAGAACCGCCTGAACCACCTGCTGAGCACGCCGGAACCACCTGCTCGACTCACCGGTACCACCTCCCTGACACGCCAAAATCACCAGCTGGGTATGCCAGAACCACTTGGCGGACACTCCGGAATCATCTGCCGGACATGCCGGAACCAGCTCTCAGACACACCAGAACCACGTGCCGTAGACGCCGGAAGCACCTGCCGAGCATGCCGGAGCCACCTGCTCGACTCGCCAGAAACATCTGCCGGACACGCCAAAATCACCTGCCGGATATGCCAGAACCACCTGGCGGACACTACGGAATCACCTGCCGCGCATGCCGGAACCACCTCTCAGACGTGCCGGAAGCACGTGCCAGACACGCCGGAAACACCTACCGGACAGACCGGAACCACCTGCCGAGCACGCCAGAGCCACCTGTTCGACTCGCTGGAACCACCTGCCGGACACGCCAAAATCACCTGCCCGCTACACCAGCACCACTTCGGGGACAAGCCGGAATCAGGTGAGGGGCATGCCGGCACAGCCTCTCAGACTGAACCTCGTGCCGGACACCACAGAACCACCTGCCGGACAGACCGGAACCACCTGCCGGACACGCCGGAACCACCGGCTCGACCCGCCGGAACGACCGCTGGACATGCAAAATCACCTGCCGGCTACGCCAGAAACACTTGGCGAACACTCCGGAATCACCTGCCGGGCATGCCGGAACCACCTGCTCGACTCGCCAGAAACACCTGCCGGACACGCCAAAATCACCTGCCGGGTACGCCAGAACCACCTGGCGGACACTGCGAAACCACATGTCGCGCATGCCGGAACCACCTCTCAGACGTGCCGGAAGCACGTGCCGGACACGCCGGAATCACCTACCGGACAGACCGGAACCACCTGCCGAGCACGCCGGAGCCACCTGTTCGACTCGCTGGAACCACCTGCCGGACAGGCCAATATCAACTGCTGGCTATGCCAGAACCACCTGGGGGACGTTCCAGAATCACCTGCCAGCCATGGCGGAACCACCTCTCAGACGTACCAGAACCACCTGCCGGAGAAGCTGGAAACACGTCCTGGACAGTCTGGAACCACCTGCCGGCCAAGCCTGAACCACCTGCCAAGCACAACAGAACAACCTGCCGGACACGCCAAAATCACCTGCGTGTTATGCCACAACCACTTGGAGGACTCTCTGGGATGACCTGCCGGGCATGCCGGAACCACCTCTCAGACGTGCCAGAACCATGTGGCGGACAGTTCGGAATCACCTGTTGGGCATGCGCAACCACCTCTGAGACGTACCAGAACCACATGCCGTGCCGGCTGGAACCACCTACCGGACAGACCGGAATCACCTTTCGGGCATGCCGGAACCACCTGTCAGATGTGCCAGAAACACGTGCCGGAGACGCCGGAAGCACCTGCCAAGCACGTTGGAACCACCTGCTCAACTCGTCTGAACCACCTGCCGGACATGCCAAAATCACCTGCCGACTATGCCAGAACCACTTGGCGAACACTCCGGAATCACTTGCCGGGCATGCAGGAACCACCTCTCAGACATGCCAGAACCCCGTGCCAATGACCCCGGAAGCACCAGCCGAGCACGCCGGAACCACCTGCTCGACTCGCCAGAACCACCTGCCGATCACGCAAAAATCACCTGCCGGCTACGCCACAACCAGTTGGTGAACACTTTGGAATCACCTGCCAGGCTTGCTGGAACCACCTGCCAGTCATGCCAAAATCACCTGCCAACTACGCCAGAACCGCTTGGCGATCACTGCGGAAACACCTGTCGGGCCGGCTGGAACCACATCTCAGACGTGCCAGAAACGTGTTCATGAGATGCTGGAACCACACCCCGAACAGACGGATACCACCTGCCAGAACCGCCTGAACCACCTGCTGAGCACGCCGGAACCACCTGCTCGACTCACCGGTACCACCTCCTTGACACGCCATAATCACCTGCTGGGTATTGCAGAACCACTTGGCGGACACTCCGGAATCATCTGCCGGACATGCCGGAACCAGCTCTCAGACACACCAGAACCAAGTGCCGGGGACGCCGGAAGCACCTGCCGAGCATGCCGGAGCCACCTGCTCGACTCGCCAGAAACACCTGCCCGACACGCCAAAATCACCTGCCGCGTATGACAGAACCACCTGGCGGACACTACGGAATCACCTGCCGCGCATGCCGGAACCACCTCTCAGACGTGCCGGAAGCACGTGCCGGACACGCCGGAAACACCTACCGGAGAGACCGGAACCACCTGCCAAGAACGACGGAGCCACCTGTTCGACTCGCTGGAACCACCTGCCGGACAGGCCAATATCAACTGCTGGCTATGCCAGAACCACCTGGGGTACAGTCCGGGATCACCTCCCAGCCTTGGCGGAACCACCTCTCAGACGTACCAGAACCACCTGCCGGAGAAGCTGCAAACACGTCCTGGACAGACTGGAACCACGTGACGGCCATGCCTGAACCACCTGCCGAGCACGGCGGAACCACCTGCCGGACACGCCAAAATCACCTGCGGGCTACGCCAGAACCACTTGGACGACTCTCCGAAATGACCTGCCGGGCATGTTGGAACCACCTCTCAGACGTGCCAGAAGCACGTGGCGGACAGTCCGGAATCACCTGTTGGGCATACGCAACCACCTCTGAGACGTACCAGAACCACGTGCCGTGCACGCCGGAACCACCTACCGGACAGACGGGAATCAACTTTTGGGCATGCCGGAACCACCAGTCAGATGTGCCAGAAACACGTGCCGGAGACGCCGGAAGCACCTGCCGAGCACGTCGCAAGCACCTGCTCAACTCGCCTGAACCACCTGCCGGACACGCCAAAATCACCTGCCCGCTACACCAGCACCACTTCGGGGACAAGCCGGAATCACGTGAGGGGCATGCCGGCACAGCCTCTCAGACTGAACCTCGTGCCGGACACCACAGTACCACCTGCCGGAAAGACCGGAACCACCTGCCGGACACGCCGGAACCACCGGCTCGACCCGCCGGAACGACCGCTGGACATGCAAAATCACCTGCTGCCTACGCCGGAAACACTTGGCGAACACTCCGGAATCACCTGCCGGGCATGCCGGAACCACCTCTCAGATATGCCAGAACCACGTGCCAATGACCCCGGAAGCACCTGCCAAGCACGCCGGAACCACCTGCTCGACTCGCCAGAACCACCTGCCGAACACGCCAAAATCACCTGCCAGCTACGCCACAACCAGTTGGGGAACACTTCGGAATCACCTGCCGGGCTTGCTGGAACCACCTGCCGGTCATGCCAAAATCACCTGCCAACTACGCCAGTACCACTTGGCGGACACTGTGGAAACACCTGTCGGGCCGGCCGGAACCACATCTCAGACGTGCCAGAACCATGTGCATGAGATGCTGGAACCACACCCCGAACAGACGGATACCACCTGCCAGACCCGTCTGAACAACCTGCCGAGCACGCCGAGCCACCTGCTCGACTCGCCGGAACCACCTACCTGACATGCCCAAATCACCAGCCGGGTATGCCAGAACCACTTGGCGGACACTCCGGAATCATCTGCCGGACATGCCGGAACCAGCTCTCAGACACACCAGAACCATGTGCCGGAGACGCCGGAAGCACCTGCCGAGCAAGCCGGAGCCACCTGCTCGACTCGCCAGAAACACATGCCGGACACGCCAAAATCACCTGCCGGGTACGCCAGAACCACCTGGCGGACACTCCGAAACCACCTGTCACGCATGCCGGAACCACCTCTCAGACCAGCCGGAAGCACGTGCCGGACACGCCGGAATCACCTACCGGACAGACCGGAACCACCTGCCGAGCACGCCGGAGCCACCTGTTCGACTCGCTGGAACCACCTGCCGGACAGGCCAATATCAACTGCTGGCTATGCCAGAACCACCTGGGGGACGGTCCGGAATCACCTGCCAGCCATGGCGGAACCACCTCTCAGACGTACCAGAACCACCTGCCGGAGAAGCTGGAAACACGTCCTGGACAGTCTGGAACCACCTGCCGGCCAAGCCTGAACCACCTGCCAAGCACAACGGAACAACCTGCCAGACACGCCAAAATCACCTGCGTGTCATGCCAGAAACACCTGGAGGACTCTCTGGGATGACCTGCCGGGCATGCCGGAACCACCTCTCAGACGTGCCAGAACCATGTGGCGGACAGTCCGGAATCACCTGTTGGGCATGCGCAACCACCTCTGAGACGTACCAGAACCACATGCCGTGCAGGCTGGAACCACCTACCGGACAGACCGGAATCACCTTTCGGGCATGCCGGAACCACCTGTCAGATGTGCCAGAAACACGTGCCGGAGACGCCGGAAGCACCTGCCAAGCACGTTGGAACCACCTGCTCAACTCGCCTGAACCACCTGCCGGACATGCCAAAATCACCTGCCGACTATGCCAGAACCACTTGGCGAACACTCCGGAATCACTTGCCGGGCATGCAGGAACCACCTCTCAGACATGCCAGAACCCCGTGCCAATGACCCCGGAAGCACCAGCCGAGCACGCCGGAACCACCTGCTCGACTCGCCAGAACCACCTGCCGATCACGCAAAAATCACCTGCCGGCTACGCCACAACCAGTTGGTGAACACTTTGGAATCACCTGCCAGGCTTGCTGGAACCACCTGCCAGTCATGCCAAAATCACCTGCCAACTACGCCAGAACCGCTTGGCGGACACTGCGGAAACACCTGTCGGGCCGGCTGGAACCACATCTCAGACGTGCCAGAAACGTGTTCATGAGATGCTGGAACCACACCCCGAACAGACGGATACCACCTGCCAGAACCGCCTGAACCACCTGCTGAGCACGCCGGAACCACCTGCTCGACTCACCGGTACCACCACCCTGACACGCCAAAATCACCTGCTGGGTATGCCAGAACCACTTGGCGGACACTCCGGAATCATCTGCCGGACATGCCGGAACCAGGTCTCAGACACACCAGAACCACGTGCCGGAGACGCCGGAAGCACCTGCCGAGCATGCCGGAGCCACCTGCTCGACTCGCCAGAAACACCTGCCGGACACGCCAAAATCACCTGCCGGGTATGCCAGAACCACCTGGCGGACACTACGGAATCACCTGCCGCGCATGCCGGAACCACCTCTCAGATGGGCCGGAAGCACGTGCCAGACACGCCGGAAACACCTACCGGACAGACCGGAACCACCTGCCAAGAACGCCGGAGCCACCTGTTCGACTCGCTGGAACCACCTGCCGGACAGGCCAACATCAACTGCTGGCTATGCCAGAACCACCTGGGGGACAGTCCGGGATCACCTGCCAGCCATGGCGGAACCACCTCTCAGACGTACCAGAACCACCTGCCGGAGAAGCTGGAAACACGTCCTGGACAGACTGGAACCACGTGACGGCCATGCCTGAACCACCTGCCGAGAACGGCGGAACCACCTGCCGGACACGCCAAAATCACCTGCGGGCTACGCCAGAACCACTTGGACGACTCTCCGAAATGACCTGCCAGGCATGTTGGAACCACCTCTCAGACGTGGCAGAAGCACGTGGCGGACAGTCCGGAATCACCTGTTGGGCATACGCAACCACCTCTGACACGTACCAGAACCACGTGCCGTGCACGCCGGAACCACCTACCGGACAGACCGGAATCAACTTTTGGGCATGCCGGAACCACCAGTCAGATGTGCCAGAAACACGTGCCGGAGACGCCGGAAGCACCTGCCGAGCACGTCGCAAGCACCTGCTCAACTCGCCTGAACCACCTGCCGGACACGCCAAAATCACCTGCCGACTATGCCAGAACCACTTGGCGAACACTCCGGAATCACTTGCCGGGCATGCAGGAACCACCTCTCAGACATGCCAGAACCCCGTGCCAATGACCCCGGAAGCACCAGCCGAGCACGCCGGAACCACCTGCTCGACTCGCCAGAACCACCTGCCGATCACGCAAAAATCACCTGCCGGCTACGCCACAACCAGTTGGTGAACACTTTGGAATCACCTGCCAGGCTTGCTGGAACCACCTGCCAGTCATGCCAAAATCACCTGCCAACTACGCCAGAACCGCTTGGCGGACACTGCGGAAACACCTGTCGGGCCGGCTGGAACCACATCTCAGACGTGCCAGAAACGTGTTCATGAGATGCTGGAACCACACCCCGAACAGACGGATACCACCTGCCAGAACCGCCTGAACCACCTGCTGAGCACGCCGGAACCACCTGCTCGACTCACCGGTACCACCTCCCTGACACGCCAAAATCACCTGCTGGGTATGCCAGAACCACTTGGCGGACACTCCGGAATCATCTGCCGGACATGCCGGAACCAGCTCTCAGACACACCAGAACCACGTGCCGGAGACGCCGGAAGCACCTGCCGAGCATGCCGGAGCCACCTGCTCGACTCGCCAGAAACACCTGCCGGACACGCCAAAATCACCTGCCGGGTATGCCAGAACCACCTGGCGGACACTACGGAATCACCTGCCGCGCATGCCGGAACCACCTCTCAGACGTGCCGGAAGCACGTGCCGGACACGCCGGACACACCTACCGGACAGACCAGAACCACCTGCCGAGCACGCCGGAGCCACCTGTTCGACTCGCTGGAACCACCTGCCGGACAGGCCAATATCAACTGCTGGCTATGCCAGAACCACTTGGGGGACAGTCCGGGATCACCTGCCAGCCATGGCGGAACCACCTCTCAGACGTACCAGAACCACCTGCCGGAGAAGCTGGAAACACGTCCTGGACAGACTGGAACCACGTGACGGCCATGCCTGAACCACCTGCCGAGCACGGCGGAACCACCTGCCGGACACGCCAAAATCACCTGCGGGCTACGCCAGAACCACTTGGACGACTCTCCGAAATGACCTGCCGGGCATGTTGGAACCACCTCTCAGACGTGCCAGAAGCACGTGGCGGACAGTCCGGAATCACCTGTTGGGCATACGCAACCACCTCTGACACGTACCAGAACCACGTGCCGTGCACGCCGGAACCACCTACCGGACAGACCGGAATCAACTTTTGGGCATGCCGGAACCACCAGTCAGATGTGCCAGAAACACGTGCCGGAGACGCCGGAAGCACCTGCCGAGCACGTCGCAAGCACCTGCTCAACTCGCCTGAACCACCTGCCGGACACGCCAAAATCACCTGCCCGCTACACCAGCACCACTTCGGGGACAAGCCGGAATCAGGTGAGGGGCATGCCGGCACAGCCTCTCAGACTGAACCTCGTGCCGGACACCACAGAACCACCTGCCGGACAGACCGGAACCACCTGCCGGACACGCCGGAACCACCGGCTCGACCCGCCGGAACGACCGCTGGACATGCAAAATCACCTGCCGGCTACGCCGGAAACACTTGGCGAACACTCCGGAATCACCTGCCGGGCATGACGGAACCACCTCTCAGATATGCCAGAACAACGTGCCAATGACCCCGGAAGCACCTGCCGAGCACGCCGGAACCACCTGCTCGACTCGCCAGAACCACCTGCCGGACACGCAAAAATCACCTGCCGTCTACGCCACAACCAGTTGGGGAACACTTCGGAATCACCTGCCGGGCTTGCTGGAACCACGTGCCAGTCACGCCAAAATCACCTGCCAACTACGCCAGTACCACTTGGCGGACACTGTGGAAACACCTGTCGGGCCGGCCGGAACCACATCTCAGACGTGCCAGAAACATGTGCATGAGATGCTGGAACCACACCCCGAACAGACGGAAAACACCTGCCAGAACCTTCTGAACAACGTGCCGAGCACGCCGGAGCCACCTGCTCGACTCGCCGGAACCACCTACCTGACATGCCCAAATCACCAGCCGGGTATGCCAGAACCACTTGGAGGACACTCCGGAATCCTCTGCCGGACATGCCGGAACCAGCTCTCAGACACACCAGAACCACGTGCCGGAGACGCCGGAAGCACCTGCCGAGCATGCCGGAGCCACCTGCTCGACTCGCCAGAAACACCTGCCGGACACGCCAAAATCACCTGCCGGGTACGCCAGAACCACCTGGGGGACACTGCGAAACCACATGTCGCGCATGCCGGAACCACCTCTCAGACGTGCCGGAAGCACGTGCCGGACACGCCGGAATCACCTACCGGACAGACCGGAACCACCTGCCGAGCACGCCGGAGCCACCTGTTCGACTCGCTGGAACCACCTGCCGGACAGGCCAATATCAACTGCTGGCTATGCCAGAACCACCTGGGGGACGTTCCAGAATCACCTGCCAGCCATGGCGGAACCACCTCTCAGACGTACCAGAACCACCTGCCGGAGAAGCTGGAAACACGTCCTGGACAGTCTGGAACCACCTGCCGGCCAAGCCTGAACCACCTGCCAAGCACAACAGAACAACCTGCCGGACACGCCAAAATCACCTGCGTGTTATGCCACAACCACTTGGAGGACTCTCTGGGATGACCTGCCGGGCATGCCGGAACCACCTCTCAGACGTGCCAGAACCATGTGGCGGACAGTTCGGAATCACCTGTTGGGCATGCGCAACCACCTCTGAGACGTACCAGAACCACATGCCGTGCCGGCTGGAACCACCTACCGGACAGACCGGAATCACCTTTCGGGCATGCCGGAACCACCTGTCAGATGTGCCAGAAACACGTGCCGGAGACGCCGGAAGCACCTGCCAAGCACGTTGGAACCACCTGCTCAACTCGTCTGAACCACCTGCCGGACATGCCAAAATCACCTGCCGACTATGCCAGAACCACTTGGCGAACACTCCGGAATCACTTGCCGGGCATGCAGGAACCACCTCTCAGACATGCCAGAACCCCGTGCCAAAGACCCCGGAAGCACCAGCCGAGCACGCCGGAACCACCTGCTCGACTGACCGGTACCACCTCCTTGACACGCCATAATCACCTGCTGGGTATTGCAGAACCACTTGGCGGACACTCCGGAATCATCTGCCGGACATGCCGGAACCAGCTCTCAGACACACCAGAACCAAGTGCCGGGGACGCCGGAAGCACCTGCCGAGCATGCCGGAGCCACCTGCTCGACTCGCCAGAAACACCTGCCGGACACGCCAAAATCACCTTCCGGGTATGACAGAACCACCTGGCGGACACTACGGAATCACCTGCCGCGCATGCCGGAACCACCTCTCAGACGTGCCGGAAGCACGTGCCGGACACGCCGGAAACACCTACCGGAGAGACCGGAACCACCTGCCAAGAACGACGGAGCCACCTGTTCGACTCGCTGGAACCACCTGCCGGACAGGCCAATATCAACTGCTGGCTATGCCAGAACCACCTGGGGTACAGTCCGGGATCACCTCCCAGCCTTGGCGGAACCACCTCTCAGACGTACCAGAACCACCTGCCGGAGAAGCTGGAAACACGTCCTGGACAGACTGGAACCACGTGACGGCCATGCCTGAACCACCTGCCGAGCACGGCGGAACCACCTGCCGGACACGCCAAAATCACCTGCGGGCTACGCCAGAACCACTTGGACGACTCTCCGAAATGACCTGCCGGGCATGTTGGAACCACCTCTGAGACGTACCAGAACCACGTGCCGTGCACGCCGGAACCACCTACCGGACAGACGGGAATCAACTTTTGGGCATGCCGGAACCACCAGTCAGATGTGCCAGAAACACGTGCCGGAGACGCCGGAAGCACCTGCCGAGCACGTCGCAAGCACCTGCACAACTCGCCTGAACCACCTGCCGGACACGCCAAAATCACCTGCCCGCTACACCAGCACCACTTCGGGTACAAGCCGGAATCACGTGAGGGGCATGCCGGCACAGCCTCTCAGACTGAACCTCGTGCCGGACACCACAGTACCACCTGCCGGAAAGACCGGAACCACCTGCCGGACACGCCGGAACCACCAGCTCGACCCGCCGGAACGACCGCTGGACATGCAAAATCACCTGCTGCCTACGCCGGAAACACTTGGCGAACACTCCGGAATCACCTGCCGGGCATGCCGGAACCACCTCTCAGATATGCCAGAACCACGTGCCAATGACCCCGGAAGCACCTGCCGAGCACGCCGGAACCACCTGCTCGACTCGCCAGAACCACATGCCGGACACGCCAAAATCGCCTGCCGGCTACGCCACAACCAGTTGGGGAACACTTCGGAATCACCTGCCGGGCTTGCTGGAACCACCTGCCGGTCATGCCAAAATCACCTGCCAACTACGCCAGTACCACTTGGCGGACACTGTGGAAACACCTGTCGGGCCGGCCGGAACCACATCTCAGACGTGCCAGAACCATGTGCATGAGATGCTGGAACCACACCCCGAACAGACGGAAAACACCTGCCAGACCCGTCTGAACAACCTGCCGAGCACGCCGGAGCCACCTGCTCGACTCGCCGGAACCACCTACCTGACATGCCCAAATCACCAGCCGGGTATGCCAGAACCACCTGGCGGACACTCCAAAACCACCTGACGCGCATGCCGGAACCACCTCTCAGACGTGCCGGAAGCACGTGCCGGACACGCCGGAATCACCTACCGTACAGACCGGAACAACCTGCCGAGCACGCCGGAGCCACCTGTTCGACTCGCTGGAACCACCTGCCGGACAGGCCAATATCAACTGCTGGCTATGCCAGAACCACCTGGGGGACGGTCTGGAATCACCTGCCAGCCATGGCGGAACCACCTCTCAGACGTACCAGAACCACCTGCCGGAGAAGCTGGAAACACGTCCTGGACAGTCTGGAACCACCTGCCGGCCAAGCCTGAACCACCTGCCAAGCACAACGGAACAACCTGCCAGACACGCCAAAATCACCTGCGTGTTATGCCAGAACCACTTGGAGGACTCTCTGGGTGACCTGCCGGGCATGCCGGAACCACCTCTCAGAAGTGCCAGAACCATGTGGCGGACAGTCCGGAATCACCTGTTGGGCATGCGCAACCACCTCTGAGACGTACCAGAACCACATGCCGTGCAGGCTGGAACCACCTACCGGACAGACCGGAATCACCTTTCGGGCATGCCAGAACCACCTGTCAGATGTGCCAGAAACACGTGCCGGAGACGCCGGAAGCACCTGCCAAGCACGTTGGAACCACCTGCTCAACTCGCCTGAACCACCTGCCGGACATGCCAAAATCACCTGCCGACTATGCCAGAACCACTTGGCGAACACTCCGGAATCACTTGCCGGGCATGCAGGAACCACCTCTCAGACATGCCAGAAACCCGTGCCAATGACCCCGGAAGCACCAGACGAGCACGCCGGAACCACCAGCTCAACTCGCCTGAACCACCTGCCGGACACGCCAAAATCAGCGGCCGGGTACGCCAGAACCACCTGGCGGACACTCCGAAACCACCTGTCGCGCATGCCGGAACCACCTCTCAGACGTGCCGGAAGCACGTGCCGGACACGCCGGAATCACTGACCGGACAGACCGGAACCACCTGCCGAGCACGCCGGAGCCACCTGTTCGACTCGCTGGAACCACCTGCCGGACAGGCCAATATCAACTGCTGGCTATGCCAGAACCACCTGGGGGACGGTCCGGAATCACCTGCCAGCCATGGCGGAACCACCTCTCAGACGAACCAGAACCACCTGCCGGAGAAGCTGGAAACACGTCCTGGACAGACTGGAACCACGTGACGGCCATGCCTGAACCACCTGCCGAGCACGGCGGAACCACCTGCCGGACACGCCAAAATCACCTGCGGGCTACGCCAGAACCACTTGGACGACTCTCCGAAATGACCTGCCGGGCATGTTGGAACCACCTCTCAGACGTGCCAGAAGCACGTGGCGGACAGTCCGGAATCACCTGTTGGGCATACGCAACCACCTCTGACACGTACCAGAACCACGTGCCGTGCACGCCGGAACCACCTACCGGACAGACCGGAATCAACTTTTGGGCATGCCGGAACCACCAGTCAGATGTGCCAGAAACACGTGCCGGAGACGCCGGAAGCACCTGCCGAGCACGTCGCAACCACCTGCTCAACTCGCCTGAACCACCTGCCGGACACGCCAAAATCACCTGCCCGCTACACCAGCACCACTTCGGGGACAAGCCGGAATCACGTGAGGGGCATGCCGGCACAGCCTCTCAGAATGAACCTCGTGCCGGACACCACAGAACCACCTGCCGGACAGACGGGAACCACCTGCCGGACACGCCGGAACCACCGGCTCGACCCGCCGGAACGACCGCTGGACATGCAAAATCACCTGCTGCCTACGCCGGAAACACTTGGCGAACACTCCGGAATCACCTGCCGGGCATGCCGGAACCACCTCTCAGATATGCCAGAACCACGTGCCAATGACCCCGGAAGCACCTGCCGAGCACGCCGGAACCACCTGCTCGACTCGCCAGAACCACCTGCCGAACACGCCAAAATCACCTGCCGGCTACGCCACAACCAGTTGGGGAACACTTCGGAATCACCTGCCGGGCTTGCTGGAACCACCTGCCGGTCATGCCAAAATCACCTGCCAACTACGCCAGTACCACTTGGCGGACACTGTGGAAACACCTGTCGGGCCGGCCGGAACCACATCTCAGACGTGCCAGAACCATGTGCATGAGATGCTGGAACCACAACCCGAACAGACGGAAAACACCTGCCAGACCCGTCTGAACAACCTGCCGAGCACGCCGGACCCACCTGCTCGACTCGCCGGAACCACCTACCTGACATGCCCAAATCACCAGCCGGGTATGCCAGAACCACCTGGCGGACACTCCGAAACCACCTGACGCGCATGCCGGAACCACCTCTCAGACGTGCCGGAAGCACGTGCCGGACACGCCGGAATCACCTACCGGACAGACCGGAACCACCTGCCGAGCACGCCGGAGCCACCTGTTCGACTCGCTGGAACCACCTGCCGGACAGGCCAATATCAACTGCTGGCTATGCCAGAACCACCTGGGGGACGGTCTGGAATCACCTGCCAGCCATGGCGGAACCACCTCTCAGACGTACCAGAACCACCTGCCGGAGAAGCTGGAAACACGTCCTGGACAGTCTGGAACCACCTGCCGGCCAAGCCTGAACCACCTGCCAAGCACAACGGAACAACCTGCCAGACACGCCAAAATCACCTGCGTGTTATGCCAGAACCACTTGGAGGACTCTCTGGGATGACCTGCCGGGCATGCCGGAACCACCTCTCAGACGTGCCAGAACCATGTGGCGGACAGTCCGGAATCTCCTGTTGGGCATGCGCAACCACCTCTGAGACGTACCAGAACCACGTGCCGTGCACGCCGGAGCCACCTACCGGACAGACCGGAATCAACTTTTGGGCATGCCGGAACCACCAGTCAGATGTGCCAGAAACACGTGCCGGAGACGCCGGAAGCACCTGCCGAGCACGTCGCAAGCACCTGCTCAACTCGCCTGAACCACCTGCCGGACACGCCAAAATCACCAGCCGACTATGCCAGAACCACTTGGCGAACACTCCGGAATCACTTGCCGGGCATGCAGGAACCACCTCTCAGACATGCCAGAACCCCGTGCCAATGACCCCGGAAGCACCAGCCGAGCACGCCGGAACCACCTGCTCGACTCGCCAGAACCACCTGCCGGACACGCAAAAATCACCTGCCGGCTACGCCACAACCAGTTGGGGAACACTTCGGAATCACCTGCCGGGCTTGCTGGAACCACCTGCCGGTCATGCCAAAATCACCTGCCAACTACGCCAGTACCACTTGGCGGACACTGTGGAAACACCTGTCGGGCCAGCCGGAACCACATCTCAGACGTGCCAGAACCATGTGCATGAGATGCTGGAACCACACCCCGAACACACGGAAAACACCTGCCAGACCCGTCTGAACAACCTGCCGAGCACGCCGAGCCACCTGCTCGACTCGCCGGAACCACCTACCTGACATGCCCAAATCACCAGCCGGGTATGCCAGAACCACTTGGCGGACACTCCGGAATCATCTGCCGGACATGCCGGAACCAGCTCTCAGACACACCAGAACCATGTGCCGGAGACGCCGGAAGCACCTGCCGAGCAAGCCGGAGCCACCTGCTCGACTCGCCAGAAACACATGCCGGACACGCCAAAATCACCTGCCGGGTACGCCAGAACCACCTGGCGGACACTCCGAAACCACCTGTCACGCATGCCGGAACCACCTCTCAGACCAGCCGGAAGCACGTGCCGGACACGCCGGAATCACCTACCGGACAGACCGGAACCACCTGCCGAGCACGCCGGAGCCACCTGTTCGACTCGCTGGCACCACCTGCCGGACAGGCCAATATCAACTGCTGGCTATGCCAGAACCACCTGGGGGACGTTCCGGAATCATCTGCCAGCCATGGCGGAACCACCTCTCAGACGTACCAGAACCACCTCCCGGAGAAGCTGGAAACACGTCCTGGACAGTCTGGAACCACCTGCCGGCCAAGCCTGAACCACCTGCCAAGCACAACGGAACAACCTGCCAGACACGCCAAAATCACCTGCGTGTTATGCCAGAACCACTTGGAGGACTCTCTGGGATGACCTGCCGGGCATGCCGGAACCACCTCTCAGACGTGCCAGAACCATGTGGCGGACAGTCCGGAATCACCTGTTGGGCATGCGCAACCACCTCTGAGACGTACCAGAACCACATGCCGTGCAGGCTGGAACCACCTACCGGACAGACCGGAATCACCTTTCGGGCATGCCGGAACCACCTGTCAGATGTGCCAGAAACACGTGCCGGAGACGCCGGAAGCACCTGCCAAGCACGTTGGAACCACCTGCTCAACTCGCCTGAACCACCTGCCGGACATGCCAAAATCACCTGCCGACTATGCCAGAACCACTTGGCGAACACTCCGGAATCACTTGCCGGGCATGCAGGAACCACCTCTCAGACATGCCAGAACCCCGTGCCAATGACCCCGGAAGCACCAGCCGAGCACGCCGGAACCACCTGCTCGACTCGCCAGAACCACCTGCCGATCACGCAAAAATCACCTGCCGGCTACGCCACAACCAGTTGGTGAACACTTTGGAATCACCTGCCAGGCTTGCTGGAACCACCTGCCAGTCATGCCAAAATCACCTGCCAACTACGCCAGAACCGCTTGGCGGACACTGCGGAAACACCTGTCGGGCCGGCTGGAACCACATCTCAGACGTGCCAGAAACGTGTTCATGAGATGCTGGAACCACACCCCGAACAGACGGATACCACCTGCCAGAACCGCCTGAACCACCTGCTGAGCACGCCGGAACCACCTGCTCGACTCACCGGTACCACCTCCCTGACACGCCAAAATCACCTGCTGGGTATGCCAGAACCACTTGGCGGACACTCCGGAATCATCTGCCGGACATGCCGGAACCAGCTCTCAGACACACCAGAACCATGTGCCGGAGACGCCGGAAGCACCTGCCGAGCAAGCCGGAGCCACCTGCTCGACTCGCCAGAAACACCTGCCGGACACGCCAAAATCACCTGCCGGGTATGCCAGAACCACCTGGCGGACACTACGGAATCACCTGCCGCGCATGCCGGAACCACCTCTCAGACGTGCCGGAAGCACGTGCCGGACACGCCGGAAACACCTACCGGACAGACCGGAACCACCTGCCGAGCACGCCGGAGCCACCTGTTCGACTCGCTGGAACCACCTGCCGGACAGGCCAATATCAACTGCTGGCTATGCCAGAACCACTTGGGGGACAGTCCGGGATCACCTGCCAGCCATGGCGGAACCACCTCTCAGACGTACCAGAACCACCTCCCGGAGAAGCTGGAAACACGTCCTGGACAGACTGGAACCACGTGACGGCCATGCCTGAACCACCTGCCGAGCACGGCGGAACCACCTGCCGGACACGCCAAAATCACCTGCGGGCTACGCCAGAACCACTTGGACGACTCTCCGAAATGACCTGCCGGGCATGTTGGAACCACCTCTCAGACGTGCCAGAAGCACGTGGCGGACAGTCCGGAATCACCTGTTGGGCATACGCAACCACCTCTGAGACGTACCAGAACCACGTGCCGTGCACGCCGGAACCACCTACCGGACAGACCGGAATCAACTTTTGGGCATGCCGGAACCACCAGTCAGATGTGCCAGAAACACGTGCCGGAGACGCCGGAAGCACCTGCCGAGCACGTCGCAAGCACCTGCTCAACTCGCCTGAACCACCTGCCGGACACGCCAAAATCACCTGCCCGCTACACCAGCACCACTTCGGGTACAAGCCGGAATCACGTGAGGGGCATGCCGGCACAGCCTCTCAGACTGAACCTCGTGCCGGACACCACAGTACCACCTGCCGGAAAGACCGGAACCACCTGCCGGACACGCCGGAACCACCGGCTCGACCCGCCGGAACGACCGCTGGACATGCAAAATCACCTGCTGCCTACGCCGGAAACACTTGGCGAACACTCCGGAATCACCTGCCGGGCATGCCGGAACCACCTCTCAGATATGCCAGAACCACGTGCCAATGACCCCGGAAGCACCTGCCGAGCACGCCGGAACCACCTGCTCGACTCGCCAGAACCACCTGCCGAACACGCCAAAATCACCTGCCGGCTACGCCACAACCAGTTGGGGAACACTTCGGAATCACCTGCCGGGCTTGCTGGAACCACCTGCCGGTCATGCCAAAATCACCTGCCAACTACGCCAGTACCACTTGGCGGACACTGTGGAAACACCTGTCGGGCCGGCCGGAACCACATCTCAGACGTGCCAGAACCATGTGCATGAGATGCTGGAACCACACCCCGAACAGACGGAAAAAACCTGCCAGACCCGTCTGAACAACCTGCCGAGCACGCCGGACCCACCTGCTCGACTTGCCGGAACCACCTACCTGACATGCCCAAATCACCAGCCCTGTATGCCAGAACCACCTGGCGGACACTCCGAAACCACCTGACGCGCATGCCGGAACCACCTCTCAGACGTGCCGGAAGCACGTGCCGGACACGCCGGAATCACCTACCGGACAGACCGGAACCACCTGCCGAGCACGCCGGAGCCACCTGTTCGACTCGCTGGAACCACCTGCCGGACAGGCCAATATCAACTGCTGGCTATGCCAGAACCACCTGGGGGACGGTCTGGAATCACCTGCCAGCCATGGCGGAACCACCTCTCAGACGTACCAGAACCACCTGCCGGAGAAGCTGGAAACACGTCCTGGACAGTCTGGAACCACCTGCCGGCCAAGCCTGAACCACCTGCCAAGCACAACGGAACAACCTGCCAGACACGCCAAAATCACCTGCGTGTTATGCCAGAACCACTTGGAGGACTCTCTGGGTGACCTGCCGGGCATGCCGGAACCACCTCTCAGACGTGCCAGAACCATGTGGCGGACAGTCCGGAATCACCTGTTGGGCATGCGCAACCACCTCTGAGACGTACCAGAACCACATGCCGTGCAGGCTGGAACCACCTACCGGACAGACCGGAATCACCTTTCGGGCATGCCGGAACCACCTGTCAGATGTGCCAGAAACACGTGCCAGAGACGCCGGAAGCACCTGCCAAGCACGTTGGAACCACCTGCTCAACTCGCCTGAACCACCTGCCGGACATGCCAAAATCACCTGCCGACTATGCCAGAACCACTTGGCGAACACTCCGGAATCACTTGCCGGGCATGCAGGAACCACCTCTCAGACATGCCAGAACCCCGTGCCAATGACCCCGGAAGCACCAGCCGAGCACGCCGGAACCACCTGCTCGACTCGCCAGAACCACCTGCCGATCACGCAAAAATCACCTGCCGGCTACGCCACAACCAGTTGGTGAACACTTTGGAATCACCTGCCAGGCTTGCTGGAACCACCTGCCAGTCATGCCAAAATCACCTGCCAACTACGCCAGAACCGCTTGGCGGACACTGCGGAAACACCTGTCGGGCCGGCTGGAACCACATCTCAGACGTGCCAGAAACGTGTTCATGAGATGCTGGAACCACACCCCGAACAGACGGATACCACCTGCCAGAACCGCCGGAACCACCTGCTGAGCACGCCGGAACCACCTGCTCGACTCACCGGTACCACCTCCCTGACACGCCAAAATCACCTGCTGGGTATGCCAGAACCACTTGGCGGACACTCCGGAATCATCTGCCGGACATGCCGGAACCAGCTCTCAGACACACCAGAACCACGTGCCGGAGACCCCGGAAGCACCTGCCGAGCATGCCGGAGCCACCTGCTCGACTCGCCAGAAACACCTGCCGGACACGCCAAAATCACCTGCCGGGTATGCCAGAACCACCTGGCGGACACTCCGAAACCACCTGTCGCGCATGCCGGAACCACCTCTCAGACGTGCCGGAAGCACGTGCCGGACACGGCGGAATCACCGACCGGACAGACCGGAACCACCTGCCGAGCACGCCGGAGCCACCTGTTCGACTCGCTGGAACCACCTGCCGGACAGGCCAATATCAACTGCTGGCTATGCCAGAACCACCTGGGGGACGGTCCGGAATCACCTGCCAGCCATGGCGGAACCACCTCTCAGACGAACCAGAACCACCTGCCGGAGAAGCTGGAAACACGTCCTGGACAGACTGGAACCACGTGACGGCCATGCCTGAACCACCTGCCGAGCACGGCGGAACCACCTGCCGGACACGCCAAAATCACCTGCCCGCTACACCAGCACCACTTCGGGGACAAGCCGGAACCACGTGAGGGGCATGCCGGTACAGCCTCTCAGACTGAACCTCGTGCCGGACACCACAGAACCACCTGCCGGACAGACCGGAACCACCTGCCGGACACGCCGGAACCACCGGCTCGACCCGCCGGAACGACCGCTGGACATGCAAAATCACCTGCCGGGTACGCCGGAAACACTTGGCGAACACTCCGGAATCACCTGCCGGGCATGCTGGAACCACCTCTCAGATATGCCAGAACCACGTGCCAATGACCCCGGAAGCACCTGCCGAGCACGCCGGAACCACCTGCTCGACTCGCCAGAACCACCTGCCGGACACGCAAAAATCACTTGCCGGCTACGCCACAACCAGTTGGGGAACACTTCGGAATCACCTGCCGGGCTTGCTGGAACCACCTGCCGGTCATGCCAAAATCACCTGCCAACTATGCCAGTACCACTTGGCGGACACTGTGGAAACACCTGTCGGGCCGGCCGGAACCACATCTCAGACGTGCCAGAACCATGTGCATGAGATGCTGGAACCACACCCCGAACAGACGGAAAACACCTGCCAGAACCGCCTGAACCACCTGCTGAGCACGCCGGAACCACCTGCTCGACTCACCGGTACCACCTCCCTGACATGCCAAAATCACCTGCTGGGTATGCCAGAACCACTTGGCGGACACTCCGGAATCATCTGCCGGACATGCCGGAACCAGCTCTCAGACACACAAGAGCCAAGTGCCGGAGACGCCGGAAGCACCTGCCGAGCATGCCGGAGCCACCTGCTCGACTCGCCAGAAACACCTGCCGGACACGCCAAAATCACCTGCCGGGTATGCCAGAACCACCTGGCGGACACTACGGAATCACCTGCCGCGCAAGCCGGAACCACCTCTCAGACGTGCCGGAAGCACGTGCCGGACACGCCGGAAACACCTACCGGACAGACCGGAACCACCTGCCAAGAACGCCGGAGCCACCTGTTCGACTCGCTGGAACCACCTGCCGGACAGGCCAATATCAACTGCTGGCTATGCCAGAACCACCTGGGGGACAGTCCGGGATCACCTGCCAGCCATGGCGGAACCACCTCTCAGACCTACCAGAACCACCTGCCGGAGAAGCTGGAAACACGTCCTGGACAGACTGGAACCACGTGACGGCCATGCCTGAACCACCTGCCGAGCACGAGGGAACCACCTGCCGGACACGCCAAAATCACCTGCGGGCTACGCCAGAACCACTTGGACGACTCTCCGAAATGACCTGCCGGGCATGTTGGAACCACCTCTCAGACGTGCCAGAAGCACGTGGCGGACAGTCCGGAATCACCTGTTGGGCATACGCAACCACTTCTGACACGTACCAGAACCACGTGCCGTGCACGCCGGAACCACCTACCGGACAGACCGGAATCAACTTTTGGGCATGCCGGAACCACCAGTCAGATGTGCCAGAAACACGTGCCGGAGACGCCGGAAGCACCTGCCGAGCACGTCGCAAGCACCTGCTCAACTCGCCTGAAACACCTGCCGGACACGCCAAAATCACCTGCCCGCTACACCAGCACCACTTCGGGGACAAGCCGGAATCACGTGAGGGGCATGCCGGCACAGCCTCTCAGACTGAACCTCGTGCCGGACACCACAGAACCACCTGCTGGACAGACCGGAACCACGTGCCGGACACGCCGGAACCACCGGCTCAACCCGCCGGAACGACCGCTGGACATGCAAAATCACCTGCCGGCTACGCCGGAAACACTTGGCGAACACTCCGGAATCACCTGCCGGGCATGCCGGAACCACCTCTCAGATATGCCAGAACCACGTGCCAATGACCCCGGAAGCACCTGCCGAGCACGCCGGAACCACCTGCTCGACTCGCCAGAACCACCTGCCGGTCATGCCAAAATCACCTGCCAACTACGCCAGTACCCCTTGGCGGACACTGTGGAAACACCTGTCGGGCCGGCCGGAACCACATCTCAGACGTGCCAGAACCATGTGCATGAGATGCTGGAACCACACCCCGAACAGACGGAAAACACCTGCCAGGCCCGTCTGAACAACCTGCCGAGCACGCCGAGCCACCTGCTCGACTCGCCGGAACCACCTACCTGACATGCCCAAATCACCAGCCGGGTATGCCAGAACCACTTGGCGGACACTCCGGAATCATCTGCCGGACATGCTGGAACCAGCTCTCAGACACACCAGAACCACGTGCCGGAGACGCCGGAAGCACCTGCCGAGCATGCCGGAGCCACCTGCTCGACTCGCCAGAAACACCTGCCGGACACGCCAAAATCACCTGCCGGGTACGCCAGAACCACCTGGCGGACACTCCGAAACCACCTGTCGCGCATGCCGGAACCACCTCTCAGACGTGCCGGAAGCACGTGCCGGACACGCCGGAATCACCTACCGGACAGACCGGAACCACCTGCCGAGCACGCCGGAGCCACCTGTTCGACTCGCTGGAACCACCTGCCGGACAGGCCAATATCAACTGCTGGCTATGCCAGAACCACCTGGGGGACGGTCCGGAATCACCTGCCAGCCATGGCGGAACCACCTCTCAGACGTACCAGAACCACCTGCCGGAGAAGCTGGAAACACGTCCTGGACAGTCTGGAACCACCTGCCGGCCAAGCCTGAACCACCTGCCAAGCACAACGGAACAACCTGCCAGACACGCCAAAATCACCTGCGTGTTATGCCAGAACCACTTGGAGGACTCTCTGGGATGACCTGCCGGGCATGCCGGAACCACCTCTCAGACGTGCCAGAACCATGTGGCGGACAGTCCGGAATCACCTGTTGGGCATGCGCAACCACATCTGAGACGTACCAGAACCGCATGCCGTGCCGGCTGGAACCACCTACCGGACAGACCGGAATCACCTTTCGGGCATGCCGGAACCACCTGTCAGATGTGCCAGAAACACGTGCCGGAGACGCCGGAAGCACCTGCCAAGCACGTTGGAACCACCTGCTCAACTCGCCTGAACCACCTGCCGGACATGCCAAAATCACCTGCCGACTATGCCAGAACCACTTGGCGAACACTCCGGAATCACTTGCCAGGCATGCAGGAACCACCTCTCAGACATGCCAGAACCCCGTGCCAATGACCCCGGAAGCACCAGCCGAGCACGCCGGAACCACCTGCTCGACTCGCCAGAACCACCTGCCGATCACGCAAAAATCACCTGCCGGCTACGCCACAACCAGTTGGTGAACACTTTGGAATCACCTGCCAGGCTTGCTGGAACCACCTGCCAGTCATGCCAAAATCACCTGCCAACTACGCCAGAACCGCTTGGCGGACACTGCGGAAACACCTGTCGGGCCGGCTGGAACCACATCTCAGACGTGCCAGAAACGTGTTCATGAGATGCTGGAACCACACCCCGAACAGACGGATACCACCTGCCAGAACCGCCTGAACCACCTGCTGAGCACGCCGGAACCACCTGCTCGACTCACCGGTACCACCTCTGTGACACGCCATAATCACCTGCTGGGTATGGCAGAAACACTTGGCGGACACTCCGGAATCATCTGCCGGACATGCCGGAACCAGCTCTCAGACACACCAGAGCCAAGTGCCGGGGACGCCGGAAGCACCTGCCGAGCATGCCGGAGCCACCTGCTCGACTCGCCAGAAACACCTGCCGGACACGCCAAAATCACCTGCCGGGTATGCCAGAACCACCTGGCGGACACTACGGAATCACCTGCCGCGCATGCCGGAACCACCTCTCAGACGTGCCGGAAGCACGTGCCGGACACGCCGGAAACACCTACCGGAGAGACCGGAACCACCTGCCAAGAACGCCAGAGCCACCTGTTCGACTCGCTGGAACCACCTGCCGGACAGGCCAATATCAAGTGCTGGCTATGCCAGAACCACCTGGGGGACGGTCCGGAATCACCTGCCAGCCATGGCAGAACCACCTCTCAGACGTACCAGAACCACCTGCCGGAGAAGCTGGAAACACGTCCCTGACAGTCTGGAACCACCTGCCGGCCAAGCCTGAACCACCTGCCAAGCACAACGGAACAACCTGCCAGACACGCCAAAATCACCTGCGTGTTATGCCAGAACCACTTGGAGGACTCTCTGGGATGACCTGCCGGGCATGCCGGAACCACCTCTCAGACGTGCCAGAACCATGTGGCGGACAGTCCGGAATCACCTGTTGGGCATGCGCAGCCACCTCTGAGACACGTGCCGGAGACGCCGGAAGCACCTGCCGAGCATGCCGGAGCCACCTGCTCGACTCGCCAGAAACACCTGCCGGACACGCCAAAATCACCTGCCGGGTACGCCAGAACCACCTGGCGGACACTCCGAAACCACCTGTCACGCATGCCTGAACCACCTCTCAGACGTGCCAGACACGTACCAGAAGCACATGCCGTGCACGCCGGAACCACCTACCGGACAGACCGGAATCAACTTTTGGGCATGCCGGAACCACCAGTCAGATGTGCCAGAAACACGTGCCGGAGACGCCGGAAGCACCTGCCGAGCACGTCGCCACCACCTGCTCAACTCGCCTGAATCACCTGCCGGACACGCCAAAATCACCTGCCCGCTACACCAGCACCACTTCGGGGACAAGCCGGAATCACGTGAGGGGCATGCCGGCACAGCCTCTCAGACTGAACCTCGTGCCGGACACCACAGAACCACCTGCCGGACAGACCGGAACCACCTGCCGGACACGCCGGAACCACCGGCTCGACCCGCCGGAACGACCGCTGTACATGCAAAATCACCTGCCGGCTACGCCGGAAACACTTGGCGAACACTCCGGAATCACCTGCCGGGCATGCCGGAACCACCTCTCAGATATGCCAGAACCACGTGCCAATGACCCCGGAAGCACCTGCCGAGCACGCCGGAACCACCTGCTCGACTCGCCAGAACCACCTGCCGGACACGCCAAAATCACCTGCCGGCTACGCCACAACCAGTTGGGGAACACTTCGGAATCACCTGCCGGGCTTGCTGGAACCACCTGCCGGTCATGCCAAAATCACCTGCCAACTACGCCAGTACCACTTGGCGGACACTGTGGAAACACCTGTCGGGCCGGCCGGAACCACATCTCAGACGTGCCAGAACCATGTGCATGAGATGCTGGAACCACACCCCGAACAGACGGAAAACACCTGCCAGACCCGTCTGAACAACCTTCCGAGCACGCCGAGCCACCTGCTCGACTCGCCGGAACCACCTACCTGACATGCCCAAATCACCAGCCGGGTATGCCAGAACCACTTGGCGGACACTCCGGAATCATCTGCCGGACATGCCGGAACCAGCTCTCAGACACACCAGAACCACGTGCCGCAGACGCCGGAAGCACCTACCGAGCATGCCGGAGCCACCTGCTCGACTCGCCAGAAACACCTGCCGGACACGCCAAAATCACCTGCCGGGTACGCCAGAACCACCTGGCGGACACTCCGAAACCACCTGTCGCGCATGCCGGAACCACCTCTCAGACGTGCCGGAAGCACGTGCCGGACACGCCGGAATCACCTACCGGACAGACCGGAACCACCTGCCGAGCACGCCGGAGCCACCTGTTCGACTCGCTGGAACCACCTGCCGGACAGGCCAATATCAACTGCTGGCTATGCCAGAACCACCTGGGGGACGGTCCGGAATCACCTGCCAGCCATGGCGGAACCACCTCTCAGACGTGCCAGAACCATGTGGCGGACAGTCCGGAATCACCTGTTGGGCATGAGCAACCACCTCTGAGACGTACCAGAACCACATGCCGTTCCGGCTGGAACCACCTACCCGACAGACCGGAATCACCTTTCGGGCATGCCGGAACCACCTGTCAGATGTGCCAGAAACACGTGCCGGAGACACCGGAAGCACCTGTCAAGCACGTTGGAATCACCTGCTCAACTCGCCTGAACCACCTGCCGGACATGCCAAAATCACCTGCCGACTATGCCAGAACCACTTGGCGAACACTCCGGAATCACTTGCCGGGCATGCAGGAACCACCTCTCAGACATGCCAGAACCCCGTGCCAATGACCCCGGAAGCACCAGCCGAGCACGCCGGAACCACCTGCTCGACTCGCCAGAACCACCTGCCGATCGCGCAGAAATCACCTGCCGGCTACGCCACAACCAGTTGGTGAACACTTTGGAATCACCTGCCAGGCGCGCTGGAACCACATGCCAGTCATGCCAAAATCACCTGCCAACTACGCCAGAACCGCTTGGCGGACACTGCGGAAACACCTGTCGGGCCGGCTGGAACCACATCTCAGACGTGCCAGAAACGTGTTCATGAGATGCTGGAACCACACCCCGAACAGACGGATACCACCTGCCAGAACCGCCTGAACCACCTGCTGAGCACGCCGGAACCACCTGCTCGACTCACCGGTACCACCTCCGTGACACGCCATAATCACCTGCTGGGTATGCCAGAAGCACTTGGCGGACACTCCGGAATCATCTGCCGGACATGCCGGAACCAGCTCTCAGACACACCAGAACCAAGTGCCGGGGACGCCGGAAGCACCTGCCGAGCATGCCGGAGCCACCTGCTCGACTCGCCAGAAACACCTGCCGGACACGCCAAAATCACCTGCCGGGTACGCCAGAACCACCTGGCGGACACTACGGAATCACCTGCCGCGCATGCCAGAACCACCTCTCAGACGTGCCGGAAGCACGTGCCGGACACGCCGGAAACACCTACCGGAGAGACCGGAACCACCTGCCAAGAACGCCGGAGCCACCTGTTCGACTCGCTGGAACCACCTGCCGGACAGGCCAATATCAACTGCTGGCTATGCCAGAACAACCTGGGGTACAGTCCGGGATGACCTGCCCGCCATGGCGGAACCACCTCTCAGACGTACCAGAACCACCTGCCGGAGAAGCTGGAAACACGTCCTGGACAGACTGGAACCACGTGACGGCCATGCCTGAACCACCTGCCGAGAACGGCGGAACCACCTGCCGGACACGCCAATCACCTGCGGGCTACGCCAGAACCACTTGGACGACTCTCCGAAATGCCCTGCCGGGCATGTTGGAACCACCTCTCAGACCTCCCAGAAGCACGTGGCGGACAGTCCGGAATCACCTGTTGGGCATACGCAACCACCTCTGACACGTACCAGAACCACGTGCCGTGCACACCGGAACCACCTACCGGACAGACCGGAATCAACTTTTGGGCATGCCGGAACCACCAGTCAGATGTGCCAGAAACACGTGCCGGAGATGCCGGAAGCACCTGCCGAGCACGTCGCAAGCACCTGCTCAACTCGCCTGAACCACCTGCCGGACACGCCAAAATCACCTGCCCGCTACACCAGCACCACTTCGGGGACAAGCCGGAATCACGTGAGGGGCATGCCGGCACAGCCTCTCAGACTGAACCTCGTGCCGGACACCACAGTACCACCTGCCGGAAAGACCGGAACCACCTGCCGGACACGCCGGAACCACCGGCTCGACACGCCGGAACGACCGCTGGACATGCAAAATCACCTGCTGGCTACGCTGGAAACACTTGGCGAACACTCCGGAATCACCTGCCGGGCGTGCCGGAACCACCTCTCAGATATGCCAGAACCACGTGCCAATGACCCCGGAAGCACCTGCCAAGCACGCCGGAACCACCTGCTCGACTCGCCAGAACCACCTGCCGGACACGCCAAAATCACCTGCCGGCTACGCCACAACCAGTTGGGGAACACATCGGAATCACCTGCCGGGCTTGCTGGAACCACCTGCCGGTCATGCCAAAATCACCTGCCAACTACGCCAGTACCACTTGGAGGACACTGTGGAAACACCTGTCGGGCCGGCCGGAACCACATCTCAGACGTGCCAGAACCATGTGCATGAGATCCTGGAACCACACCCCGAACAGACGGAAAACCCCTGCCAGACCCGTCTGAACAAAGTGCCGAGCACGCTGGAGCCACCTGCTCGACTCGCTGGAACCACCTACCTGACATGCCCAAATCACCAGCCGGTTATGCCAGAACCACTTGGCGGACACTCCGGAATCCTCTGCCGGACATGCCGGAACCAGCTCTCAGACACACCAGAACCCCGTGCCGGAGACGCCGGAAGCACCTGCCGAGCATGCCGGAGCCACCTGCTCGACTCGCCAGAAACACCTGCCGGACATGCCAAAATCACCTGCCGGGTACGCCAGAACCACCTGGCGGACACTCCGAAACCACCTGTCGCGCATGCCGGAACCACATCTCAGACGTGCCGGAAGCACGTGCCGGACACGCCGGAATCACCTACCGGACAGACCGGAACCACCTGCCGAGCACGCCGGAGCCACCTGTTCGACTCCCTGGAACCACCTGCCGGACAGGCCAATATCAACTGCTGGCTATGCCAGAACCACCTGGGGGACGGTCCGGAATCACCTGCCAGCCATGGCGGAACCACCTCTCAGACGTACCAGAACCACCTGCCGGAGAAGCTGGAAACACGTCCTGGACAGTCTGGAACCACCTGCCGGCCAAGCCTGAACCACCTGCCAAGCACAACGGAACAACCTGCCAGACACGCCAAAATCACCTGCGTGTTATGCCAGAACCACTTGGAGGACTCTCTGGGATGACCTGCCGGGCATGCCGGCTCCACCTCTCAGACGTGCCAGAACCATGTGGCGGACAGTCCGGAATCACCTGTTGGGCATGCGCAACCACCTCTGAGACGTACCAGAACCACATGCCGTGCAGGCTGGAACCACCTACCGGACAGCCCGGAATCACCTTTCGGGCATGCTGGAACCACCTGTCAGATGTGCCAGAAACACGTGCCGGAGACGCCGGAAGCACCTGCCAAGCACGTTGGAACCACCTGCTCAACTCGCCTGAACCACCTGCCGGACATGCGAAAATCACCTGCCGACTATGCCAGAACCACTTGGCGAACACTCCGGAATCACTTGCCGGGCATGCAGGAACCACCTCTCAGACATGCCAGAACCCCGTGCCAATGACCCCGGAAGCACAAGCCGAGCACGCCGGAACCACCTGTTCAACTCGCCTGAACCACCTGCCGGACACGCCAAGATCACCTGCCGGGTACGCCAGAACCACCTGGCGGACAGTACGGAATCACCTGCCGCGCATGCCGGAACCACCTCTCAGACATGCCGGAAGCACGTGCCGGACACGAGGGAAACACCTACCGGACAGACCGGAACCACCTGCCAAGAACGCCGGAGCCACCTGTTCAACTCGCTGGAACCACCTTCCGCACAGGCCAATATCAACTGCTGGCTATGCCAGAACCACCTGGGGGACAGTCCGGGATCACCTGCCAGCCATGGCGGAACCACCTCTCAGACGTGCCAGAACCATGTGGCGGACAGTCCGGAATCACCTGTTGGGCATGCGCAACCACCTCTGAGACGTACCAGAACAACATGCCGTGCAGGCTGGAACCACATACCGGACAGACCGGAATCACCTTTCGCGCATGCCGGAACCACCTGTCAGATGTGCCAGAAACACGTGCCGGAGACGCCGGAAGCACCTGCCAAGCACGTTGGAACCACCTGCTCAACTCGCCTGAACCACCTGCCGGACATGCCAAAATCACCTGCCGACTATGCCAGAACCACTTGGCGAACACTCCGGAATCACTTGCCGGGCATGCAGGAACCACCTCTCAGACATGCCAGAACCCCGTGCCAATGACCCCGGAAGCACCAGCCGAGCACGCCGGAACCACCTGCTCGACTCGCCAGAACCACCTGCCGATCACGCAAAAATCACCTGCCGGCTACGCCACAACCAGTTGGTGAACACTTTGGAATCACCTGCCAGCCTTGCTGGAACCACCTGCCAGTCATGCCAAAATCACCTGCCAACTACGCCAGAACCGCTTGGCGGACACTGCGGAAACACCTGTCGGGCCGGCTGGAACCACATCTCAGACGTGCTAGAAATGTGTTCATGAGATGCTGGAACCACACCCCGAACAGACGGATACCACCTGCCAGAACCGCCTGAACCACCTGGTGAGCACGCCGGAACCACCTGCTCGACTCACCGGTACCACCTCCCTGACACGCCAAAATCACCTGCCGGGTATGCCAGAACCACCTGGCGGACACTACGGAATCACCTGCCGCGCATGCCTGAACCACCTCTCAGACGTGCCGGAAGCACGTCCCGGACACGCCGGAAACACCTACCGGACTGGCCGGAACCATCTGCCGAGCACGCCGGAGCCACATGTTCGACTCGCTGGAAACACCTGTCGGACAGGCCAATATCAACTGCTAGCTGTGCCAGAACCACCTGGGGGACGGTCCGGAATCACCTGCCAGCCATGGCGGAACCACCTCTCAGACGTACCAGAACCACCTGCCGGAGAAGCTGGAAACACGTCCTGGACAGGCTGGAACCACGTGACGGCCATGCCTCAACCACCTGCCGAGCACGGCGGAACCGCCTGCCGGACACGCCAAAATCACCTGCGGGCTACGCCAGAACCACTTGGAAGACTCTCCGAAATGACCTGCCGGGCATGTTGGAACCACCTCTCAGACGTGCCAGAAGCACGTGGCGGACAGTCTGGAATCACCTGTTGGGCATACGCAACCACCTCTGAGACGTTCCAGAACCACGTGCCGTGCACGCCGGAGCCACCTACCGGACAGACCGGAATCAACTTTTTGGCATGCCGGAACCACCAGTCAGATGTGCCAGAAACACGTGCCGGAGACGCCGGAAGCACCTGCCGAGCACGTCGCAACCACCTGCTCAAATCGCCTGAACCACCTGCCGGACACGCCAAAATCACCTGCCCGCTAAAACAGCACCACTTCGGGGACAAGCCGGAATCACGTGAGGGGCATGCCGGCACAGCCTCTCAGACTGAACCTCGTGCCGGACACCACAGAACCACCTGCCGGACAGACCGGAACCACCTGCCGGACACGCCGGAACCACCGGCTCGACCCGCCGGAACGACCGCTGGACATGCCAAAATCACCTGCCGGCTACGCCGGAAACACTTGGCGAACACTCCGGAATCACCTGCCGGGCATGCCGGAACCACCTCTCAGATATGCCAGAACCACGTGCCAATGACCCCGGAAGCACCTGCCGAGCACGCCGGAACCACCTGCTCGACTCGCCAGAACCACCTGCCGGACACGCAAAAATCACCTGCCGGCTACGCCACAACCAGTTGGGGAACACTTTGGAATCACCTGCCAGGCTTGCTGGAACCACCTGCCAGTCATGCCAAAATCACCTGCCAACTACGCCAGAACCGCTTGGCGGACACTGCGGAAACACCTGTCGGGCCGGCCGGAACCACATCTCAGACGTGCCAGAAACGTGTTCATGAGATGCTGGAACCACACCCCGAACAGACGGATACCACCTGCCAGAACCGCCTGAACCACCTGCTGAGCACGCCGGAACCACCTGCTCGACTCACCGGTACCACCTCCCTGACATGCCAAAATCACCTGCTGAGTATGCCAGAACCAATTGGCGGACACTCCGGAATCATCTGCCGGACATGCCGGAACCAGCTCTCAGACACACCAGAACCACGTGCCGGAGACGCCGGAAGCACCTGCCGAGCATGCCGGAGCCACCTGCTCGACTCGCCAGAAACACCTGCCGGACACGCCAAAATCACCTGCCGGGTATGCCAGAACCACCTGGCGGACACTACGGAATCACCTGCCGCGCATGCCGGAACCACCTCTCAGACGTGCCGGAAGCACGTGCCGGACACCACAGAACCACCTGCCGGACAGACCGGAACCACCTGCCGCACACGCCGGAACCCCCGGCTCGACCCGCCGGAACGACCGCTGGACATGCAAAATCACCTGCCGGCTACGCGGGAAACACTTGTCGAACATTCCGGAATCAGCTGCCGGGCATGCCGGAACCACCTCTCAGATATGCCAGAACCACGTGCCAATGACCCCGGAAGCACCTGCCGAGCACGCCGGAACCACCTGCTCGACTCGCCAGAACCACATGCCGGACACGCCAAAATCGCCTGCCGGCTACGCCACAACCAGTTGGGGAACACTTCGGAATCACCTGCCGGGCTTGCTGGAACCACCTGCCGGTCATGCCAAAATCACCTGCCAACTACGCCAGTACCACTTGGCGGACACTGTGGAAACACCTGTCGGGCCGGCCGGAACCACATCTCAGACGTGCCAGAACCATGTGCATGAGATGCTGGAACCACACCCCGAACAGACGGATACCACCTGCCAGACCCGTCTGAACAACGTGCCGAGCACGCAGGAGCCACCTGCTCGACTCGCCGGAACCACCTACCTGACATGCCCAAATCACCAGCCGGGTATGCCAGAACCACTTGGCGGACACTCCGGAATCCTCTGCCGGACATGCCGGAACCAGCTCTCAGACACACCAGAACCACGTGCCATAGACGCCGGAAGCACCTGCCGAGCATGCCGGAGCCACCTGCTCGACTCGCCAGAAACACCTGCCGGACACGCCAAAATCACCTGCCGGGTACGCCAGAACCACCTGGCGGACACTCCGAAACCACCTGTCGCGCATGCCGGAACCACCTCTCAGACGTGCCGGAAGCACGTGCCGGACACGCCGGAATCACCTACCGGACAGACCGGAACCACCTGCCGAGCACGCCGGAGCCACCTGTTCGACTCTCCAGAAACACCTGCCGGACACGCCAAAATCACCTTCCGGGTACGCCAGAACCACCTGGCGGACACTACGGAATCACCTGCCGCGCATGCCGGAACCACCTCTCAGACGTGCCGGAAGCACGTGCCGGACACTCCGGAACCACCTACCGGACAGACCGGAACCACCTGCCAAGAACGCCGGAGCCACCTGTTCGACTCGCTGGAACCACCTGCCGGACAGGCCAATATCAACTGCTGGCTATGCCAGAACCACCTGGGGGACAGTCTGGGATCACCTGCCAGCCATGGCGGAACCACCTCTCAGACGTACCAGAACCACCTGCCGGAGAAGCTGGAAACACGTCCTGGACAGACTGGAAACACGTGACGGCCATGCCGGAACCACCTGCCGGACACGCCAAAATCACCTGCGGGCTATGCCAGAAGAACTTGGACGACTCTCCGAAATGACCTGCCGGGCATGTTGGAACCACCTCTCAGACGTGCCAGAAGCACGTGGCGGACAGTCCGGAATCACCTGTTGGGCATATGCAACCACCTATGAGACGTACCAGAACCACGTGCCATGCACGCCGGAACCACGTACCGGATAGACCGGAATCAACTTTTGGGCATGCCGGAACCACCAGTCAGATGTGCCAGAAACACGTGCCGGAGACGCCGGAAGCACCTGCCGAGCACGTCGCAACCACCTGCTCAACTCGCCTGAACCACCTGCCGGACACGCCAAAATCACCTGCCCGCTACACCAGCACCACTTCGGGGACAAGCCGGAATCACGTGAGGGGCATGCCGGCACAGCCTCTCAGACTGAACCTCGTGCCGGACACCACAGAACCACCTGCCGGACAGACGGAACCACCTGCCGGACACGCCGGAACCACCGGCTCGACCCGCCGGAACGACGGCTGGACATGCAAAACCACCTGCCGGCTACGCCGGAAACACTTGGCGAACACTCCGGAATCACCTGCCGGGCATGCCGGAACCACCTCTCAGATATGCCAGAACCACGTGCCAATGACCCCGGAAGCACCTGCCGAGCACGCCGGAACCACCTGCTCGACTCGCCAGAACCACCTGACGGACACGCAAAAATCACCTGCCGGCTACGCCACAACCAGTTGGGGAACACTTCGGAGTCACCTGCCGGGCTTGCTGGAACCACCTGCCGGTCATGCCAAAATCACCTGCCAACTATGAGAGTACCACTTGGCAGACACTGTGGAAACACCTGTCGGGCCGGCCGGAACCACATCTCAGACGTGCCAGAACCATATGCATGAGATGCTGGAACCACACCCCGAACAGACGGAAAACACCTGCCAGACCCGTCTGAACAACCTGCCGAGCACGCCGGAGCCACCTGCACGACTCGCCGGAACCACCTACCTGACATGCCCAAATCACCAGCCGGGTATGCCAGAACCACTTGGCGGACACTCCGGAATCATCTGCCGGACATGCCGGAACCAGCTCTCAGACACACCAGAACCAAGTGCCGGAGACGACGGAAGCACCTGCCGAGCATGCCGGAGCCACCTGCTCGACTCGCCAGAAACACCTGCCGGACACGCCAAAATCACCTGCCGGGTACGCCAGAACCACCTGGCGGACACTCCGAAATCACCTGTCGCGCATGCCGGAACCACCTCTCAGACGTGCCGGAAGGACGTGCCGGACACGCCGGAAACACCTACCGGACAGACTGGAACCACCTGCCGAGCACGCCGGAGCCACCTGTTCGACTCGCTGGAACCACCTGCCGGACAGGCCAATATCAACTGCTGGCTATGCCAGAACCACCTGGGGGACACTCCGAAACCACCTGTCGCGCATGCCGGAACCACCACTCAGACGTGCCGAAAGCACGTGCCGGACACGCCGGAATCACCTACCGGACAGACCGGAACCACCTGCCGAGCACACCGGAGCCACCTGTTCGACTCGCTGGAACCACCTGCCGGACAGGCCAATATCAACTGCTGGCTATGCCAGAACCACCTGGGGGACGGTCCGGAATCACCTGCCAGCCATGGCGGAACCACCTCTCAGACGTACCAGAACCACCTGCCGGAGAAGCTGGAAACACGTCCTGGACAGTCTGGAACCACCTGCCGGCCAAGCCTGAACCACCTGCCAAGCACAACGGAACAACCTGCCAGACACGCCAAAATCACCTGCGTGTTATGCCAGAACCACTTGGAGGACTCTCTGGGATGACCTGCCGGGCATGCCGGAACCACCTCTCAGACGTGCCAGAACCATGTGGCGGACAGTCCGGAATCACCTGTTGGGCATGCGCAGCCACCTCTGAGACACGTGCCGGAGACGCCGGAAGCACCTGCCGAGCATGCCGGAGACACCTGCTCGACTCGCCAGAAACACCTGCCGGACACGCCAAAATCACCTGCCGGGTACGCCAGAACCACCTGGCGGACACTCCGAAACCACCTGTCACGCATGCCTGAACCACCTCTCAGACGTGCCAGACACGTACCAGAAGCACATGCCGTGCACGCCGGAACCACCTACCGGACAGACCGGAATCAACTTTTGGGCATGCCGGAACCACCAGTCAGATGTGCCAGAAACACGTGCCGGAGACGCCGGAAGCACCTGCCGAGCACGTCGCAACCACCTGCTCAACTCGCCTGAATCACCTGCCGGACACGCCAAAATCACCTGCCCGCTACACCAGCACCACTTCGGGGACAAGCCGGAATCACGTGAGGGGCATGCCGGCACAGCCTCTCAGACTGAACCTCGTGCCGGACACCACAGAACCACCTGCCGGACAGACCGGAACCACCTGCCGGACACGCCGGAACCACCGGCTCGACCCGCCGGAACGACCGCTGGACATGCAAAATCACCTGCCGGCTACGCCGGAAACACTTGGCGAACACTCCGGAATCACCTGCCGGGCATGCCGGAACCACCTCTCAGATATGCCAGAACCACGTGCCAATGACCCCGGAAGCACCTGCCGAGCACGCCGGAACCACCTGCTCGACTCGCCAGAACCACCTGCCGGACACGCAAAAATCAACTGCCGGCTACGCCACAACCAGTTGGGGAACACTTCGGAATCACCTGCCGGGCTTGCTGGAACCACCTGCCGGTCATGCCAAAATCACCTGCCAACTACGCCAGTACCACTTGGCGGACACTGTGGAAACACCTGTCGGGCCGGCCGGAACCACATCTCAGACGTGCCAGAACCATGTGCATGAGATGCTGGAACCACACCCCGAACAGACGGAAAACACCTGCCAGACCCGTCTGAACAACCTGCCGAGCACGCCGGAGCCACCTGCTCGACTCGCCGGAACCACCTACCTGACATGCCCAAATCACCAGCCGGGTATGCCAGAACCACTTGGCGGACACTCCGGAATCCTCTGCCGGACATGCCGGAACCAGCTCTCAGACACACCAGAACCACGTGCCGGAGACGCCGGAAGCACCTGCCGAGCATGCCGGAGCCACCTGCTCGACTCGCCAGAAACACCTGCCGGACACGCCAAAATCACCTGCCGGGTACGCCAGAACCACCTGGCGGACAGTCCGAAACCACCTGTCGCGCATGCCGGAACCACCTCTCAGACGTGCCGGAAGCACGTGCCGGACACACCGGAATCACCTACCGGACAGACCGGAACCACCTGCCGAGCACGCCGGAGCCACCTGTTTGACTCGCTGGAACCACCTGCCGGACAGGCCAATATCAACTGCTGGCTATGCCAGAACCACCTGGGGGACGGTCCGGAATCACCTGCCAGCCATGGCGGAACCACCTCTCAGACGTACCAGAACCACCTGCCGGAGAAGCTGGAAACACGTCCTGGACAGTCTGGAACCACCTGCCGGCCAAGCCTGAACCACCTGCCAAGCACAACGGAACAACCTGCCAGACACGCCAAAATCACCTGCGTGTTATGCCAGAACCACTTGGAGGACTCTCTGGGATGACCTGCCGGGCATGCCGGAACCACCTCTCAGACGTGCCAGAACCATGTGCCGGACAGTCCGGAATCACCTGTTGGGCATGCGCAACCACCTCTGAGACGTACCAGAACCACATGCCGTGCCGGCTGGAACCACCTACCGGACAGTCCGGAATCACCTTTCGGGCATGCCGGAACCACCTGTCAGATGTGCCAGAAACACGTGCCGGAGACACCGGAAGCACCTGCCAAGCACGTTGGAACCACCTGCTCAACTCGCCTGAACCACCTGCCGGACATGCCAAAATCACCTGCCGACTATGCCAGAACCACTTGGCGAACACTCCGGAATCACTTGCCGGGCATGCAGGAACCACCTCTCAGACATGCCAGAACCCCGTGCCAATGACCCCGGAAGCACCAGCCGAGCACGCCGGAACCACCTGCTCGACTCGCCAGAACCACCTGCCGATCACGCAAAAATCATCTGCCGGCTACGCCACAACTAGTTGGTGAACACTTTGGAATCACCTGCCAAGCTTGCTGGAACCACCTGCCAGTCATGCCAAAATCACCTGCCAACTACGCCAGAACCGCTTGGCGGACACTGCGGAAACACCTGTCGGGCCGGCTGGAACCACATCTCAGACGTGCTAGAAATGTGTTCATGAGATGCTGGAACCACACCCCGAACAGACGGATACCACCTGCCAGAACCGCCTGAACCACCTGCTGAGCACGCCGGAACCACCTGCTCGACTCACCGGTACCACCTCCCTGACACGCCAAAATCACCTGCCGGGTATGCCAGAACCACCTGGCAGACACTACGGAATCACCTGCCGCGCATGCCGGAACCACCTCTCAGACGGGCCGGAAGCATGTGCCGGACACGCCGGAAACACCTACCGGACAGACCGGAACCACCTGCCAAGAACGCCGGAGCCACCTGTTCGACTCGCTGGAACCACCTGCCGGACAGGCCAATATCAACTGCTGGCTATGCCAGAACCACCTGGGGGACAGTCCGGGATCACCTGCCAGCCATGGCGGAACCACCTCTCAGACGTACCAGAACCACCTGCCGGATAAGCTGGAAACACGTCCTGGACAGACTGGAACCACGTGACGGCCATGCCTGAACCACCTGCCGAGCACGGCGGAACCACCTGCCGGACACGCCAAAATCACCTGCGGGCTACGCCAGAACCACTTGGACGACTCTCCGAAATGACCTGCCGGGCATGTTGGAACCACCTCTCAGACGTGCCAGAAGCACGTGGCGGACAGTCCGGAATCACCTGTTGGGCATACGCAACCACCTCTGAGACGTACCAGAACCACGTGCCGTGCACGCCGGAGCCACCTACCGGACAGACCGGAATCAACTTTTGGGCATGCCGGAACCACCAGTCAGATGTGCCAGAAACACGTGCCGGAGACGCCGGAAGCACCTGCCGAGCACGTCGCAAGCACCTGCTCAACTCGCCTGAACCACCTGCCGGACACGCCAAAATCACCTGCCCGCTACACCAGCACCACTTCGGGGACAAGCCGGAATCACGTGAGGGGCATGCCGGCACAGCCCCTCAGACTGAACCTCGTGCCGCACACCACAGAACCACCTGCCGGACAGACCGGAACCACCCGCCGGACATGCCGGAACCACCGGCTCGACCCGCCGGAACGACCGCTGGACATGCAAAATCACCTGCCGGCTATGCCGGAAACACTTGGCGAACACTCCGGAATCACCTGCCGGGCATGCCGGAACCACCTCTCAGATATGCCAGAACCATGTGCCAATGACCCCGGAAGCACCTGCCGAGCACGCCGGAACCACCTGCTCGACTCGCCAGAACCACCTGCCGGACACGCCAAAATCACCTGTCGGCTACGCCACAACCAGTTGGGGAACACTTCGGAATCACCTGCCGGGCTTGCTGGAACCACCTGCCGGTCATGCCAAAATCACCTGCCAACTACGCCAGTACCACTTGGCGGACACTGTGGAAACACCTGTCGGGCCGGCCGGAACCACATCTCAGACGTGCCAGAACCATGTGCATGAGATGCTGGAACCACACCCCGAACAGACGGAAAACACCTGCCAGACCCGTCTGAACAATGTGCCGAGCACGCCGGAGCCACCTGCTCGACTCGCCGGAACCACCTACCTGACATGCCCAAATCACCAGCCGGGTATGCCAGAACCACTTGGCGGACACCCCGGAATCCTCTGCCGGACATGCCGGAACCAGCTCTCAGACACACCAGAACCACGTGCCGGAGACGCCGGAAGCACCGGGCGAGCATGCCGGAGCCACCTGCTCGACTCGCCAGAAACACCTGCCGGACACGCCAAAATCACCTGCCGGGTACGCCAGAACCACCTGGCGGACACTCCGAAACCACCTGTCGCGCATGCCGGAACCACCTCTCAGACGTGCCGGAAGCACGTGCCGGACACACCGGAATCACCTACCGGACAGACCGGAACCACCTGCCGAGCACGCCAGAGCCACATGTTCGACTCGCTGGAACCACCTGCCGGACAGGCCAATATCAACTGCTGGCTATGCCAGAACCACCTGGGGGACGGTCCGGAATCACCTGCCAGCCATGGCGGAACCACCTCTCAGACGTACCAGAACCAACTGCCGGAGAAGCTGGAAACACGTCCTGGACAGTCTGGAACCACCTGCCGGCCAAGCCTGAACCACCTGCCAAGCACAACGGAACAACCTTCCAGACACGCCAAAATCACCTGCGTGTTATGCCAGAACCACTTGGAGGACTCTCTGGGATGACCTGCCGGGCATGCCGGAACCACCTCTCAGACGTGCCAGAACCATGTGGCGGACAGTCCGGAATCACCTGTTGGGCATGCGCAACCACCTCTGAGACGTACCAGAACCACATGCCGTGCAGGCTGGAACCACCTACCGGACAGCCCGGCATCACCTTTCGGGCATGCCGGAACCACCTGTCAGATGTGCCAGAAACACGTGCCGGAGACGCCGGAAGCACCTGCCAAGCACGTTGGAACCACCTGCTCAACTCGCCTGAACCACCTGCCGGACATGCCAAAATCACCTGCCGACTATGCCAGAACCACTTGGCAAACACTCCGGAATCACTTGCCGGGCATGCAGGAACCACCTCTCAGACATGCCAGAACCCCGTGCCAATGACCCCGGAAGCACCAGCCGAGCACGCCGGAACCACCTGCTCGACTCGCCAGAACCACCTGCCGATCACGCAAAAATCACCTGCCGGCTACGCCACAACCAGTTGGTGAACACTTTGGAATCACTTGCCAGGCTTGCTGGAACCACCTGCCAGTCATTCCAAAATCACCTGCCAACTACGCCAGAACCGCTTGGCGGACACTGTGGAAACACCTGTCGGGCCGGCTGGAACCACATCTCAGACGTGGCAGGATCGTGTTCATGAGATGCTGGAACCACACCCCGAACAGACGGATACCACCTGCCAGAACCGCCTGAACCACCTGCTGAGCAGGCCGGAACCACCTGCTCGACTCACCGGTACCACCTCCCTGACACGCCAAAATCACCTGCTGGGTATGCCAGAACCACTTGGCGGACACTCCGGAATCATCTGCCGGACATGCCGGAACCAGCTCTCAGACACACCAGAACCACGTGCCGGAGACGCCGGAAGCACGTGCCGAGCATGCCGGAGCCACCTGCTCGACTCGCCAGAAACACCTGCCGGACACGCCAAAATCACCTGCCGGGTATGCCAGAACCACCTGGCGGACACTACGGAATCACCTGCCGCGCATGCCGGAACCACCTCTCAGACGTGCCGGAAGCACGTGCCGGACACGCCGGAAACACCTACCGGACAGACCGGAACCACCTGCCGAGCACGCCGGAGCCACCTGTTCGACTCGCTGGAACCACCTGCCAGACAGGCCAATATCAACTGCTGGCTATGCCAGAACCACCTGGGGGACAGTCCGGGATCACCTGCCAGCCATGGCGGAACCACCTCTCAGACGTACCAGAACCACCTGCCGGAGAAGCTGGAAACACGTCCTGGACAGACTGGAACCACGTGACGGCCATGCCTGAACCACCTGCCGAGCACGGCGGAACCACCTGCCGGACACGCCAAAATCACCTGCGGGCTACGCCAGAACCACTTGGACGACTCTCCGAAATGACCTGCCGGGCATGTTGGAACCACCTCTCAGACGTGCCAGAAGCACGTGGCGGACAGTCCGGAATCACCTGTTGGGCATACGCAACCACCTCTGAGACGTACCAGAACCACGTGCCGTGCACGCCGGAGCCACCTACCGGACAGACCGGAATCAACTTTTGGGCATGCCGGAACCACCAGTCAGATGTGCCAGAAACACGTGCCGGAGACGCCGGAAGCACCTGCCGAGCACATCGCAAGCACCTGCTCAACTCGCCTGAACCACCTGCCGGGCACGCCAAAATCACCTGCCCGCTACACCAGCACCACTTCGGGGACAAGCCGGAATCACGTGAGGGGCATGCCGGCACAGCCTCTCAGACTGAACCTCGTGCCGGACACCACAGAACCACCTGCCGGACAGACCGGAACCACCCGCCGGACATGCCGGAACCACCGGCTCGACCCGCCGGAACGACCGCTGGACATGCAAAATCACCTGCCGGCTATGCCGGAAACACTTGCCGAACACTCCGGAATCACCTGCCGGGCATGCCGGAACCACCTCTCAGATATGCCAGAACCACGTGCCAATGACCCCGGAAGCACCAGCCGAGCACGCCGGAACCATCTGCTCGACTCGCCGGAACCACCTGCCGGACACGCAAAAATCACCTGCCGGCTACGCCACAACCAGTTGGGGAACACTTCGGAATCACCTGCCGGGCTTGCTGGAACCACCTGCCGGTCATGCCAAAATCACCTGCCAACTACGCCAGTACCACTTGGCGGACACTGTGGAAACACCTGTCGGGCCGGCCGGAACCACATCTCAGACGTGCCAGAACCATGTGCATCAGATGCTGGAACCACACCCCGAACAGACGGAAAACACCTGCCAGACCCGTCTGAACAACGTGCCGAGCACGCCGGAGCCACCTGCTCGACTCGCCGGAACCACCTACCTGACATGCCCAAATCACCAGCCGGGTATGCCAGAACCACTTGGCGGACACTCCGGAATCCTCTGCCGGACATGCCCGAACCAGCTCTCAGACACACCAGAACCACGTGCCGGAGACGCCGGAAGCACCTGCCGAGCATGCCGGAGCCGCCTGCTCGACTCGCCAGAAACACCTGCCGGACACGCGAAAATCACCTGCCGGGTACGCCAGAACCACCTGGCGGACACTCCGAAACCACCTGTCGCGCATGCCGGAACCACCTCACAGACGGGCCGGAAGCACGTGCCGGACACGCCGGAAACACCTACCGGACAGACCGGAACCACCTGCCGAGCACGCCGGAGCCACCTGTTCGACTCGCTGGAACCACCTGCCGGACAGGCCAATATCAACTGCTGGCTATGCCAGAACCACCTGGGGGACGGTCCGGAATCACCTGCCAGCCATGGCGGAACCACCTCTCAGACGTACTAGAACCACCTGCCGGAGAAGCTGGAAACACGTCCTGGACAGTCTGGAACCACCTGCCGGCCAAACCTGAACCACCTGCCAAGCACAACGGAACAACCTGCCAGACACGCCAAAATCACCTGCGTGTTATGCCAGAACCACTTGGAGGACTCTCTGGGCTGACCTGCCGGGCATGCCGGAACCACCTCTCAGACGTGCCAGAACCATGTGGCGGACAGTCCGGAATCACCTGTTGGGCATGCGCAACCACCTCTGAGACGTACCAGAACCACATGCCGTGCAGGCTGGAACCACCTATAGGACAGACCGGAATCACCTTTCGGGCATGCCGGAACCACCTGTCAGATGTGCCAGAAACACGTGCTGGAGACGCCGGAAGCACCTGCCAAGCACGTTGGAACCACCTGCTCAACTCGCCTGAACCACCTGCCGGACATGCCAAAATCACCTGCCGACTATGCCAGAACCACTTGGCGAACACCCGGAATCACTTGCCGGGCATGCAGGAACCACCTCTCAGACATGCCAGAACCCCGTGCCAATGTCCCCGGAAGCACCAGCCGAGCACGCTGGAACCATCTGCTCGACTCGCCAGAACCACCTGCCGATCACGCAAAAATCACCTGCCGGCTACGCCACAACCAGTTGGTGAACACTTTGGAATCACCTGCCAGGCGTGCTGGAACCACCTGCCAGTCATGCCAAAATCACCTGTCAACTACGCCAGAACCGCTTGGCGGACACTGCGGAAACACCTGTCGTGCCGGCTGGAACCACATCTCAGACGTGCCAGAAACGTGTTCATGAGATGCTGGAACCACACCCCGAACAGACGGATACCACCTGCAAGAACCGCCTGAACCACCTGCTGAGCACGCCGGAACCACCTGCTCGACTCACCGGTACCACCTCCCTGACACGCCAAAATCACCTTCCGGGTATGCCAGAACCACTTGGCGGACACTCCGGAATCATCAGCCGGACATGCCGGAACCAGCTCTCAGACACACCAGAACCACGTGCCGGAGACGCCGGAAGCACCTGCCGAGCATGCCGGAGCCACCTGCTCGACTCGCCAGAAACACCTGCCGGACACGCCAAAATCACCTGCCGGGTATGCCAGAACCACCTGGCGGACACTACGGAATCACCTGCCGCGCATGCCGGAACCACCTCTCAGACGTGCCGGAAGCACGTGCCGGACACGCCGGAAACACCTACCGGACAGACCGGAACCACCTGCCGAGCACGCCGGAGCAACCTGTTCGACTCGCTGGAACCACCTGCCGGACAGGCCAATATCAACTGCTGGCTATGCCAGAACCACCTGGGGGACAGTCCGGGATCACCTGCCAGCCATGGCGGAACCACCTCTCAGACGTACCAGAACCACCTGCCGGAGAAGCTGGAAACACGTCCTGGACAGACTGGAACCACGTGACGGCCATGCCTGAACCACCTGCCGAGCACGGCGGAACCACCTGCCGGACACGCCAAAATCACCTGCGGGCTACGCCAGAACCACTTGGACGACTCTCCGAAATGACCTGCCGGGCATGTTGGAACCACCTCTCAGACGTGCCAGAAGCACGTGGCGGACAGTCCGGAATCGCCTGTTGGGCATACGCAACCACCTCTGACACGTACCAGAACCACGTGCCGTGCACGCCGGAACCACCTACCGGACAGACCGGAATCAACTTTTGGGCATGCCGGAACCACCAGTCAGATGTGCCAGAAACACGTGCCGGAGACGCCGGAAGCACCTGCGGAGCATGCCGGAGCCACCTGCTCGACTCGCCAGAAACACCTGACGGACACGCCAAAATCACCTGCCGGGTACGCCAGAACCACCTGGCGGACACTCCGAAACCACCTGTCGCGCATGCCGGAACCACCTCTCAGACGGGCCGGAAGCACGTGCCGGACACGCCGGAATCACCTACCGGACAGACCGGAACCACCTGCCGAGCACGCCGGAGCCACCTGTTCGACTCGCTGGAACCACCTGCCGGACAGGCCAATATCAACTGCTGGCTATGCCAGAACCACCTGGGGGACGGTCCGGAATCACCTGCCAGCCATGGCGGAACCACCTCTCTGACGTACCAGAACCACCTGCCGGAGAAGCTGGAAACACGTCCTGGACAGTCTGGAACCACCTGCCGGCCAAGCCTGAACCACCTGCCAAGCACAACGGAACAACCTGCCAGACACGCCAAAATCACCTGCGTGTTATGCCAGAACCACTTGGAGGACTCTCTGGGCTGACCTGCCGGGCATGCCGGAACCACCTCTCAGACGTGCCAGAACCATGTGGCGGACAGTCCGGAATCACCTGTTGGGCATGCGCAACCACCTCTGAGACATACCAGAACCACATGCCGTGCAGGCTGGAAACACCTACCGGACAGACCGGAATCACCTTTCGGGCATGCCGGAACCACCAGTCAGATGTGCCAGAAACACGTGCCGGAGACGCCGGAAGCACCTGCGGAGCATGCCGGAGCCACCTGCTCGACTCGCCAGAAACACCTGCCGGACACGCCAAAATCACCTGCCGGGTACGCCAGAACCACCTGGCGGACACTCCGAAACCACCTGTCACGCATGCCGGAACTACCTCTCAGACGTGCTGGAAGCACGTGCCGGACACGCCGGAATCACCTACCGGACAGACCGGAACCTCCTGCCGAGCACGCCGGAGCCACCTGTTCGACTCGCTGGAACCACCTGCCGGACAGGCCAATATCAACTGCTGGCTATGCCAGAACCACCTGGGGGACGGTCCGGAATCACCTGCCAGCCATGGCGGAACCACCTCTCAGACGTACCAGAACCACCTGCCGGAGAAGCTGGAAACACGTCCTGGACAGTCTGGAACCACCTGCCGGCCAAGCCTGAACCACCTGCCAAGCACAACGAAACAACCTGCCAGACACGCCAAAATCACCTGCGTGTTATGCCAGAACCACTTGGAGGACTCTCTGGGATGACCTGCCGGGCATGCCGGAACCACATCTCAGACGTGCCAGAACCACTTGGCGAACACTCCGGAATCACTTGCCGGGCATGCAGGAACCACCTCTCAGACATGCCAGAACCCCGTGCCAATGACCCCGGAAGCACCAGCCGAGCACGCCGGAACCACCTGCTCGACTCGCCAGAACCACCTGCCGATCACGCAAAAATCACCTGCCGGCTACGCCACAACCAGTTGGTGAACACTTTGGAATCACCTGCCAGGCTTGCTGGAACCACCTGCCAGTCATGCCAAAATCACCTGCCAACTACGCCAGAACCACTTGGCGGACACTGCGGAAACACCTGTCGGGCCGGCTGGAACCACATCTCAGACGTGCCAGAAACGTGTTCATGAGATGCTGGAACCACACCCCGAACAGACGGATACCACCTGCCAGAACCGCCTGAACCACCTGCTGAGCACGCCGGAACCACCTGCTCGACTCACCGGTACCACCACCCTGACACGCCAAAATCACCTGCTGGGTATGCCAGAACCACTTGGCGGACACTCCGGAATCATCTGCCGGACATGCCGGAAGCAGGTCTCAGACACACCAGAAACACGTGCCGGAGACGCCGGAAGCACCTGCCGAGCATGCCGGAGCCACCTGCTCGACTCGCCAGAAACACCTGCCGGACACGCCAAAATCACCTGCCGGGTATGCCAGAACCACCTGGCGGACACTACGGAATCACCTGCCGCGCATGCCGGAACCACCTCTCAGACGGGCCGGAAGCACGTGCCGGACACGCCGGAAACACCTACCGGACAGACCGGAACCACCTGCCGAGCACGCCGGAGCCACCTGTTCGACTCGCTGGAACCACCTGCCGGACAGGCCAACATCAACTGCTGGCTATGCCAGAACCACCTGGGGGACAGTCCGGGATCACCTGCCAGCCATGGCGGAACCACCTCTCAGACGTACCAGAACCACCTGCCGGAGAAGCTGGAAACACGTCCTGGACAGACTGGAACCACGTGACGGCCATGCCTGAACCACCTGCCGAGAACGGCGGAACCACCTGCCGGACACGCCAAAATCACCTGCGGGCTACGCCAGAACCACTTGGACGACTCTCCGAAATGACCTGCCAGGCATGTTGGAACCACCTCTCAGACGTGGCAGAAGCACGTGGCGGACAGTCCGGAATCACCTGTTGGGCATACGCAACCACCTCTGACACGTACCAGAACCACGTGCCGTGCACGCCGGAACCACCTACCGGACAGACCGGAATCAACTTTTGGGCATGCCGGAACCACCAGTCAGATGTGCCAGAAACACGTGCCGGAGACGCCGGAAGCACCTGCCGAGCACGTCGCAAGCACCTGCTCAACTCGCCTGAACCACCTGCCGGACACGCCAAAATCACCTGCCGACTATGCCAGAACCACTTGGCGAACACTCCGGAATCACTTGCCGGGCATGCAGGAACCACCTCTCAGACATGCCAGAACCCCGTGCCAATGACCCCGGAAGCACCAGCCGAGCACGCCGGAACCACCTGCTCGACTCGCCAGAACCACCTGCCGGACACGCAAAAATCACCTGCCGGCTACGCCACAACCAGTTGGGGAACACTTCGGAATCACCTGCCGGGCTTGCTGGAACCACCTGCCGGTCATGCCAAAATCACCTGCCAACTACGCCAGTACCACTTGGCGGACACTGTGGAAACACCTGTCGGGCCAGCCGGAACCACATCTCAGACGTGCCAGAACCATGTGCATGAGATGCTGGAACCACATCCCGAACAGACGGAAAACACCTGCCAGACCCGTCTGAACAACGTGCCGAGCACGCCGGAGCCACCTGCTCGACTCGCCGGAACCACCTACCTGACATGCCCAAATCACCAGCCGGGTATGCCAGAACCACTTGGAGGACACTCCGGAATCCTCTGCCGGACATGCCGGAACCAGCTCTCAGACACACCAGAACCACGTGCCGGAGACGCCGGAAGCACCTCCCGAGAATGCCGGAGCCACCTGCTCGACTCGCCAGAAACACCTGCCGGACACGCCAAAATCACCTGCCGGGTACGCCAGAACCACCTGGCGGACACTGCGAAACCACATGTCGCGCATGCCGGAACCACCTCTCAGACGTGCCGGAAGCACGTGCCGGACACGCCGGAATCACCTACCGGACAGACCGGAACCACCTGCCGAGCACGCCGGAGCCACCTGTTCGACTCGCTGGAACCAACTGCCGGACAGGCCAATATCAACTGCTGGCTATGCCAGAACCACCTGGGGGACGTTCCAGAATCACCTGCCAGCCATGGCGGAACCAACTCTCAGACGTACCAGAACCACCTGCCGGAGAAGCTGGAAACACGTCCTGGACAGTCTGGAACCACCTGCCGTCCAAGCCTGAACCACCTGCCAAGCACAACAGAACAACCTGCCGGACACGCCAAAATCACCTGCGTGTTATGCCACAACCACTTGGAGGACTCTCTGGGATGACCTGCCGGGCATGCCGGAACCACCTCTCAGACGTGCCAGAACCATGTGGCGGACAGTTCGGAATCACCTGTTGGGCATGCGCAACCACCTCTGAGACGTACCAGAACCACATGCCGTGCCGGCTGGAACCACCTACCGGACAGACCGGAATCACCTTTCGGGCATGCCGGAACCACCTGTCAGATGTGCCAGAAACACGTGCCGGAGACGCCGGAAGCACCTGCCAAGCACGTTGGAACCACCTGCTCAACTCGCCTGAACCACCTGCCGGACATGCCAAAATCACCTGCCGACTATGCCAGAACCACTTGGCGAACACTCCGGAATCACTTGCCGGGCATGCAGGAACCACCTCTCAGACATGCCAGAACCCCGTGCCAATGACCCCGGAAGCACCAGCCGAGCACGCCGGAACCACCTGCTCGACTCGCCAGAACCACCTGCCGATCACGCAAAAATCACCTGCCGGCTACGCCACAACCAGTTGGTGAACACTTTGGAATCACCTGCCAGGCTTGCTGGAACCACCTGCCAGTCATGCCAAAATCACCTGCCAACTACGCCAGAACCGCTTGGCGGACACTGCGGAAACACCTGTCGGGCCGGCTGGAACCACATCTCAGACGTGCCAGAAACGTGTTCATGAGATGCTGGAACCACACCCCGAACAGACGGATACCACCTGTCAGAACCGCCTGAACCACCTGCTGAGCACGCCGGAACCACCTGCTCGACTCACCGGTACCACCTCCTTGACACGCCATAATCACCTGCTGGGTATGGCAGAACCACTTGGCGGACACTCCGGAATCATCTGCCGGACATGCCGGAACCAGCTCTCAGACACACCAGAACCAAGTGCCGGGGACGCCGGAAGCACCTGCCGAGCATGCCGGAGCCACCTGCTCGACTCGCCAGAAACACCTGCCGGACACGCCAAAATCACCTGCCGGGTATGCCAGAACCACCTGGCGGACACTACGGAATCACCTGCCGCGCATGCCGGAACCACCTCTAAGACGTGCCGGAAGCACGTGCCGGACACGCCGGAAACACCTACCGGAGAGACCGGAACCACCTGCCAAGAACGACGGAGCCACCTGTTCGACTCATTGGAACCACCTGCCGGACAGGCCAATATCAACTGCTGGCTATGCCAGAACCACCTGGGGGACAGTCCGGGATCACCTCCCAGCCTTGGCGGAACCACCTCTCAGACGTACCAGAACCACCTGCCGGAGAAGCTGGAAACACGTCCTGGACAGACTGGAACCACGTGACGGCCATGCCTGAACCACCTGCCGAGCACGGCGGAACCACCTGCCGGACACGCCAAAATCACCTGCGGGCTACGCCAGAACCACTTGGACGACTCTCCGAAATGACCTGCCGGGCATGTTGGAACCACCTCTCAGACGTGCCAGAAGCACGTGGCGGACAGTCCGGAATCACCTGTTGGGCATACGCAACCACCTCTGAGACGTACCAGAACCACGTGCCGTGCACGCCGGAACCACCTACCGGACAGACCGGAATCAACTTTTGGGCATGCCGGAACCACCAGTCAGATGTGCCAGAAACACGTGCCGGAGACGCCGGAAGCACCTGCCGAGCACGTCGCAAGCACCTGCTCAACTCGCCTGAACCACCTGCCGGACACGCCAAAATCACCTGCCCGCTACACCAGCACCACTTCGGGTACAAGCCGGAATCACGTGAGGGGCATGCCGGCACAGCCTCTCAGACTGAACCTCGTGCCGGACACCACAGTACCACCTGCCGGAAAGACCGGAACCACCTGCCGGACACGCCGGAACCACCGGCTCGACCCGCCGGAACGACCGCTGGACATGCAAAATCACCTGCTGCCTACGCCAGAAACACTTGGCGAACACTCCGGAATCACCTGCCGGGCATGCCGGAACCACCTCTCAGATATGCCAGAACCACGTGCCAATGACCCCGGAAGCACCTGCCGAGCACGCCGGAACCACCTGCTCGACTCGCCAGAACCACCTGCCGGACACGCAAAAATCACCTGCCGGCTACGCCACAACCAGTTGGGGAACACTTCGGAATCACCTGCCGGGCTTGCTGGAACCACCTGCCGGTCATGCCAAAATCACCTGCCAACTACGCCAGTACCACTTGGCGGACACTGTGGAAACACCTGTCGGGCCGGCCGGAACCACATCTCAGACGTGCCAGAACCATGTGCATGAGATGCTGGAACCACACCCCGAACAGACGGAAAACACCTGCCAGACCCGTCTGAACAACCTGCCGAGCACGCCGGACCCACCTGCTCGACTCGCCGGAACCACCTACCTGACATGCCCAAATCACCAGCCGGGTATGCCAGAACCACTTGGCGGACACTCCGAAACCACCTGACGCGCATGCCGGAACCACCTCTCAGACGTGCCGGAAGCACGTGCCGGACACGCCGGAATCACCTAATGGTGCGCTGCAGAACTGCGGACACGAAAATCACCTGCCGGGTACGAGAACACGGAACATGTCGGCAGCCGGAATCACCTGCCGGCACGCCGGACAGACCGGAACCACCTGCCGAGCACGCCGGAGCCACCTGTTCGACTCGCTGGAACCACCTGCCGGACAGGCCAATATCAACTGCTGGCTATGCCAGAACCACCTGGGGGACGGTCTGGAATCACCTGCCAGCCATGGCGGAACCACCTCTCAGACGTACCAGAACCACCTGCCGGAGAAGCTGGAAACACGTCCTGGACAGTCTGGAACCACCTGCCGGCCAAGCCTGAACCACCTGCCAAGCACAACGGAACAACCTGCCAGACACGCCAAAATCACCTGCGTGTTATGCCAGAACCACTTGGAGGACTCTCTGGGATGACCTGCCGGGCATGCCGGAACCACCTCTCAGACGTGCCAGAACCATGTGGCGGACAGTCCGGAATCACCTGTTGGGCATGCGCAACCACCTCTGAGACGTACCAGAACCACATGCCGTGCAGGCTGGAACCACCTACCGGACAGACCGGAATCACCTTTCGGGCATGACAGAACCACCTGTCAGATGTGCCAGAAACACGTGCCGGAGACGCCGGAAGCACCTGCCATGCACGTTGGAACCACCTGCTCAACTCGCCTGAACCACCTGCCGGACATGCCAAAATCACCTGCCGACTATGCCAGAACCACTTGGCGAACACTCCGGAATCACTTGCCGGGCATGCAGGAGCCACCTCTCAGACATGCCTGAAACCCGTGCCAATGACCCCGGAAGCACCAGACGAGCACGCCGGAACCACCAGCTCAACTCGCCTGAACCACCTGCCGGAGACGCCAAAATCAGCTGCCGGGTACGCCAGAACCACCTGGCGGACAGTACGGAATCACCTGCCGCGCATGCCGGAACCACCTCTCAGACATGCCGGAAGCACGTGCCGGACACGAGGGAAACACCTACCGGACAGACCGGAACCACCTGCCAAGAACGCCGGAGGCACCTGTTCGACTCGCTGGAACCACCTTCCGGACAGGCCAATATCAACTGCTGGCTGTGCCAGAACCACCTGGGGGACGGTCCGGGATCACCTGCCAGCCATGGCGGAACCAACTCTCACACGTGCCAGAACCATGTGGCGGACAGTCCGGAATCACCTGTTGGGCATGCGCAACCACCTCTGAGACGTACCAGAACCACATGCCGTGCAGGCTGGAACCACCTACCGGACAGACCGGAATCACCTTTCGGGCATGCCGGAACCACCTGTCAGATGTGCCAGAAACACGTGCCGGAGACGCCGGAAGCACCTGCCAAGCACGTTGGAACCACCTGCTCAACTCGCCTGAACCACCTGCCGGACATGCCAAAATCACCTGCCGACTATGCCAGAACCACTTGGCGAACACTCCGGAATCACTTGCCGGGCATGCAGGAACCACCTCTCAGACATGCCAGACCCCCGTGCCAATGACCCCGGAAGCACCAGCCGAGCACGCCGGAACCACCTGCTCGACTCGCCGGAACCACCTGCCGATCACGCAAAAATCACCTGCCGGCTACGCCACAACCAGTTGGTGAACACTTTGGAATCACCTGCCAGGCTTGCTGGAACCACCTGCCAGTCATGCCAAAATCACCTGCCAACTACGCCAGAACCGCTTGGCGGACACTGCGGAAACACCTGTCGGGCCGGCTGGAACCACATCTCAGACGTGCCAGAAACGTGTTCATGAGATGCTGGAACCACACCCCGAACAGACGGATACCACCTGCCAGAACCGCCGGAACCACCTGCTGAGCACGCCGGAACCACCTGCTCGACTCACCGGTACCACCTCCCTGACACGCCAAAATCACCTGCTGGGTATGCCAGAACCACTTGGCGGACACTCCGGAATCATCTGCCGGACATGCCGGAACCAGCTCTCAGACACACCAGAACCACGTGCCGGAGACCCCGGAAGCACCTGCCGAGCATGCCGGAGCCACCTGCTCGACTCGCCAGAAACACCTGCCGGACACGCCAAAATCACCTGCCGGGTACGCCAGAACCACCTGGCGGACACTCCGAAACCACCTGTCGCGCATGCCGGAACCACCTCTCAGACGTGCCGGAAGCACGTGCCGGACACGGCGGAATCACCGACCGGACAGACCGGAACCACCTGCCGAGCACGCCGGAGCCACCTGTTCGACTCGCTGGAACCACCTGCCGGACAGGCCAATATCAACTGCTGGCTATGCCAGAACCACCTGGGGGACGGTCCGGAATCACCTGCCAGCCATGGCGGAACCACCTCTCAGACGAACCAGAACCACCTGCCGGAGAAGCTGGAAACACGTCCTGGACAGACTGGAACCACGTGACGGCCATGCCTGAACCACCTGCCGAGCACGGCGGAACCACCTGCCGGACACGCCAAAATCACCTGCGGGCTACGCCAGAACCACTTGGACGACTCTCCGAAATGACCTGCCGGGCATGTTGGAACCACCTCTCAGACGTGCCAGAAGCACGTGGCGGACAGTCCGGAATCACCTGTTGGGCATACGCAACCACCTCTGACACGTACCAGAACCACGTGCCGTGCACGCCGGAACCACCTACCGGACAGACCGGAATCAACTTTTGGGCATGCCGGAACCACCAGTCAGATGTGCCAGAAACACGTGCCGGAGACGCCGGAACCACCTGCCGAGCACGTCGCAAGCACCTGCTCAACTCGCCTGAACCACCTGCCGGACACGCCAAAATCACCTGCCCGCTACACCAGCACCACTTCGGGGACAAGCCGGAATCACGTGAGGGGCATGCCGGCACAGCCTCTCAGAAAGAACCTCGTGCCGGACACCACAGAACCACCTGCCGGACAGACCGGAACCACCTGCCGGACACGCCGGAACCACCGGCTCGACCCGCCGGAACGACCGCTGGACATGCAAAATCACCTGCCGGCTACGCCGGAAACACTTGGCGAACACTCCGGAATCACCTGCCGGGCATGCCGGAACCACCTCTCAGATATGCCAGAACCACGTGCCAATGACCCCGGAAGCACCTGCCGAGCACGCCGGAACCACCTGCTCGACTCGCCAGAACCACCTGCCGGACACGCAAAAATCACCTGCCGGCTACGCCACAACCAGTTGGGGAACACTTCGGAATCACCTGCCGGGCTTGCTGGAACCACCTGCCGGTCATGCCAAAATCACCTGCCAACTACGCCAGTACCACTTGGCGGACACTGTGGAAACACCTGTCGGGCCGGCCGGAACCACATCTCAGACGTGCCAGAACCATGTGCATGAGATGCTGGAACCACACCCCGAACACACGGAAAACACCTGCCAGACCCGTCTGAACAACCTGCCGAGCACGCCGAGCCACCTGCTCGACTCGCCGGAACCACCTACCTGACATGCCCAAATCACCAGCCGGGTATGCCAGAACCACTTGGCGGACACTCCGGAATCATATGCCGGACATGCTGGAACCAGCTCTCAGACACACCAGAACCACGTGCCGGAGACGCCGGAAGCACCTGCCGAGCATGCCGGAGCCACCTGCTCGACTCGCCAGAAACACCTGCCGGACACACCAAAATCACCTGCCTGGTATGCCAGAACCACTTCGGGGACAAGCCGGAATCACGTGAGGGGCATGCCGGTACAGCCTCCCTGACTGAACCTCGTGCCGGACACCACAGAACCACCTGCCGGACACGCTGGAACCACCTGCTCGACCCGCCGGAACGACAGCTGGACATGCAAAATCACCTGCCGGCTATGCCGGAAACACTTGGCGAACACTCCGGAATCACCTGCCGGGCATGCCGGAACCACCTCTCATATATGCCAGAACCACGTGCCAATGACCCCGGAAGCACCTGCCGAGCACGCCGGACCCGCCTGCTCGACTCGCCAGAACCACCTGCCGGACACGCCAAAATCACCTGCCGGCTACGCCACAACCAGTTGGGGAACACTTCGGAATCACCTGCCGGGCTTGCTGGAACCACCTGCCGGTCATGCCAAAATCACCTGCCAACTACGCCAGTACCACTTGGCGGACACTGTGGAAACACCTGTCGGGCCGGCCGGAACCACATCTCAGACGTGCCAGAACCATGTGCATGAGATGCTGGAACCACACCGCGAACAGACGGAAAACACCTGCCAGACCCGTCTGAACAACCTGCCGAGCACGCCGGAGCCACCTGCTCGACTCGCCGGAACCACCTACCTGACATGCCCAAATCACCAGCCGGGTATGCCAGAACCACTTGGCGGACACTCCGGAATCATCTGCCGGACATGCCGGAACCAGCTCTCAGACACACCAGAACCACGTGCCGGAGACGCCGGATGCACCTGCGGAGCATGCCGGAGCCACCTGCTCGACTCGCCAGAAACACCTGCCGGACACGCCAAAATCACCTGCCGGGTACGCCAGAACCACCTGGCGGACACTCCGAAACCACCTGACACGCATGCCGGAACTACCTCTCAGACGTGCTGGAAGCACGTGCCGGATACGCCGGAATCACCTACCGGACAGACCGGAACCACCTGCCGAGCACGCCGGAGCCACCTGTTCGACTCGCTGGAACCACCTGCCGGACAGGCCAATATCAACTGCTGGCTATGCCAGAACCACCTGGGGGACGGTCCGGAATCACCTGCCAGCCATGGCGGAACCACCTCTCAGACGTACCAGAACCACCTGCCGGAGAAGCTGGAAACACGTCCTGGACAGTCTGGAACCACCTGCCGGCCAAGCCTGAACCACCTGCCAAGCACAACTAAACAACCTGCCAGACACGCCAAAATCACCTGCGTGTTATGCCAGAACCACTTGGAGGACTCTCTGGGATGACCTGCCGGGCATGCCGGAACCACATCTCAGACGTGCCAGAACCATGTGGCGGACAGTCCGGAATCACCTGTTGGGCATGTGCAACCACCTCTGAGACGTACCAGAACCACATGCCGTGCAGGCTGGAACCACCTACCGGACAGACCGGAATCACCTTTCGGGCATGCCGGAACCACCTGTCAGATGTGCCAGAAACACGTGCCGGAGACGCCGGAAGCACCTGCCAAGCACGTTGGAACCACCTGCTCAACTCGCCTGAACCACCTGCCGGACATGCCAAAATCACCTGCCGACTATGCCAGAACCACTTGGCGAACACTCCGGAATCACTTGCCGGGCATGCAGGAACCACCTCTCAGACATGCCAGAACCCCGTGCCAATGACCCCGGAAGCACCAGCCGAGCACGCCGGAACCACCTGCTCGACTCGCCAGAACCACCTGCCGATCACGCAAAAATCACCTGCCGGCTACGCCACAACCAGTTGGTGAACACTTTGGAATCACCTGCCAGGCTTGCTGGAACCACCTGCCAGTCATGCCAAAATCACCTGCCAACTACGCCAGAACCGCTTGGCGGACACTGCGGAAACACCTGTCGGGCCACCTGGAACCACATCTCAGACGTGCCAGAAACGTGTTCATGAGATGCTGGAACCACACCCCGAACAGACGGATACCACCTGCCAGAACCGCCTGAACCACCTGCTGAGCACGCCAGAACCACCTGCTCGACTCACCGGTACCACCTCCCTGACATGCCAAAATCACCTGCTGGGTATGCCAGAACCACTTGGCGGACACTCCGGAATCATCTGCCGGACATGCCGGAACCAGCTCTCAGACACACCAGAGCCAAGTGCCGGAGACGCCGCAAGCACCTGCCGAGCATGCCGGAGCCACCTGCTCGACTCGCCAGAAACACCTGCCGGACACGCCAAAATCACCTGCCGGGTATGCCAGAACCACCTGGAGGACACTACGGAATCACCTGCCGCGCATGCCGGAACCACCTCTCAGACGTGCCGGAAGCACGTGCCGGACACGCCGGAAACACCTACCGGACAGACCGGAACCACCTGCCAAGAACGCCGGAGCCACCTGTTCGACTCGCTGGAACCACCTGCCGGACAGGCCAATATCAACTGCTGGCTATGCCAGAACCACCTGGGGGACAGTCCGGGATCACCTGCCAGCCATGGCGGAACCACCTCTCAGACGTACCAGAACCACCTGCCGGAGAAGCTGGAAACACGTCCTGGACAGACTGGAACCACGTGACGGCCATGCCTGAACCAACTGCCGAGCACGGCGGAACCACCTGCCGGACACGCCAATCACCTGCGGGCTACGCCAGAACCACTTGGACGACTCTCCGAAATGACCTGCCGGGCATGTTGGAACCACCTCTCAGACGTGCCAGAAGCACGTGGCGGACAGTCCGGAATCACCTGTTGGGCATACGCAACCACCTCTGACACGTACCAGAACCACGTGCCGTGCACGCCGGAACCACCTACCGGACAGACCGGAATCAACTTTTGGGCATGCCGGAACCACCAGTCAGATGTGCCAGAAACACGTGCCGGAGACGCCGGAAGCACCTGCCGAGCACGTCGCAAGCACCTGCTCAACTCGCCTGAACCACCTGCCGGACACGCCAAAATCACCTGCCCGCTACACCAGCACCACTTCGGGGACAAGCCAGAATCACGTGAGGGGCATGCCGGCACAGCCTCTCACACTGAACCTCGTGCCGGACACCACAGAACCACCTGCCGGACAGACCGGAACCACCTGCCGCACACGCCGGAACCACCGGCTCGACCCGCCGGAACGACCGCTGGACATGCAAAATCACCTGCCGGCTACGCCGGAAACACTTGGCGAACACTCCGGAATCACCTGCCGGGCATGCCGGAACCACCTCTCAGATATGCCAGAACCACGTGCCAATGACCCCGGAAGCACCTGCCGAGCACGCCGGAACCACCTGCTCGACTCGCCAGAACCACCTGCCGGACACGCAAAAATCACCTGCCGGCTACGCCACAACCAGTTGGGGAACACTTCGGAATCACCTGCCGGGCTTGCTGGAACCACCTGCCGGTCATGCCAAAATCACCTGCCAACTACGCCAGTACCACTTGGCGGACACTGTGGAAACACCTGTCGGGCCGGCCGGAACCACATCTCAGACGTGCCAGAACCATGTGCATGAGATGCTGGAACCACACCCCGAACAGACGGAAAACATCCGCCACACCCGTCTGAACAACCTGCCGAGCACGCCGAGCCACCTTCTCGACTCGCCGGAACCACCTACCTGACATGCCCAAATCACCAGCCGGGTATGCCAGAACCACTTGGCGGACACTCCGGAATCATCTGCCGGACATGCTGGAACCAGCTCTCAGACACACCAGAACCACGTGCCGGAGACGCTGGAAGCACCTGCCGAGCATGCCGGAGCCACCTGCTCGACTCGCCAGAAACACCTGCCGGCCACGCCAAAATCACCTGCCGGGTACGCCAGAACCACCTGGCGGACACTCCGAAACCACCTGTCGCGCATGCCGGAACCACCTCTCAGACGTTCCGGAAGCACGTGCCGGACACTCCGGAATCACCTACCGGACAGACCGGAACCCCTTGCCGAGCACGCTGGAGCCACCTGTTCGACTCGCTGGAACCACCTGCCGGACAGGCCAATATCAACTGCTGGCTATGCCAGAACCACCTGTGGGACGGTCCAGAATCACCTGCCAGCCATGGCGGAACCACCTCTCAGACGTACCAGAACCACCTGCCGGAGAAGCTGGAAACACGTCCTGGACAGTCTGGAACCACCTGCCGGCCAAGCCTGAACCACCTGCCAAGCAGAACGGAACAACCTGCCAGACACGCCAAAATCACCTGCGTGTTATGCCAGAAACACTTGGAGGACTCTCTGGGATGACCTGCCGGGCATGCCGGAAACACCTCTCAGACGTGCCAGAACCATGTGGCGGACAGTCCGGAATCACCTGTTGGGCATGCGCAACCACCTCTGAGACGTACCAGAACCACATGCCGTGCAGGCTGGAACCACCTACCGGACAGACCGGAATCACCTTTCGGGCATGCCAGAACCACCTGTCAGATGTGCCAGAAACACGTGCCGGAGACGCCGGAAGCACCTGCCAAGCATGTTGGAACCACCTGCTCAACTCGCCTGAACCACCTGCCGGACATGCCAAAATCACCTGCCGACTATGCCAGAACCACTTGGCGAACACTCCGGAATCACTTGCCGGGCATGCAGGAGCCACCTCTCAGACATGCCAGAACCCCGTGCCAATGACCCCGGAAGCACCAGACGAGCACGCCGGAACCACCAGCTCAACTCGCCTGAACCACCTGCCGGACACGCCAAAATCAGCTGCCGGGTACGCCAGAACCACCTGGCGGACAGTACGGAATCACCTGCCGCGCATGCCGGAACCACCTCTCAGACATGCCGGAAGCACGTGCCGGACACGAGGGAAACACCTACCGGACAGACCGGAACCACCTGCCAAGAACGCCGGAGGCACCTGTTCGACTCGCTGGAACCACATTCCGGACAGGCCAATATCAACTGCTGGCTATGCCAGAACCACCTGGGGGACAGTCCGGGATCACCTGCCAGCCATGGCGGAACCAACTCTCAGACGTGCCAGAACCATGTGGCGGACAGTCCGGAATCACCTGTTGGGCATGCGCAACCACCTCTGAGACGTACCAGAACCACATGCCGTGCAGGCTGGAACCACCTACCGGACAGACCGGAATCACCTTTCGGGCATGCCGGAACCACCTGTCAGATGTGCCAGAAACACGTGCCGGACACGCCGGAAGCACCTGCCAAGCACGTTGGAACCACCTGCTCAACTCGCCTGAACCACCTGCCGGACATGCCAAAATCACCTGCCGACTATGCCAGAACCACTTGGCGAACACTCCGGAATCACTTGCCGGGCATGCAGGAACCACCTCTCAGACATGCCAGAACCCCGTGCCAATGACCCCGGAAGCACCAGCCGAGCACGCCGGAACCACCTGCTCGACTCGCCAGAACCACCTGCCGATCATGCAAAAATCACCTGCCGGCTACGCCACAACCAGTTGGTGAACACTTTGGAATCACCTGCCAGGCTTGCTGGAACCACCTGCCAGTCATGCCAAAATCACCTGCCAACTACGCCAGAACCGCTTGGCGGACACTGCGGAAACACCTGTCGGGCCACCTGGAACCACATCTCAGACGTGCCAGAAACGTGTTCATGAGATGCTGGAACCACACCCCGAACAGACGGATACCACCTGCCAGAACCGCCTGAACCACCTGCTGAGCACGCCAGAACCACCTGCTCGACTCACCGGTACCACCTCCCTGACATGCCAAAATCACCTGCTGGGTATGCCAGAACCACTTGGCGGACACTCCGGAATCATCTGCCGGACATGCCGGAACCAGCTCTCAGACACACCAGAGCCAAGTGCCGGAGACGCCGGAAGCACCTGCCGAGCATGCCGGAGCCACCAGCTCGACTCGCCAGAAACACCTGCCGGACACGCCAAAATCACCTGCCGGGTATGCCAGAACCACCTGGAGGACACTACGGAATCACCTGCCGCGCATGCCGGAACCACCTCTCAGACGTGCCGGAAGCACGTGCCGGACACGCCGGAAACACCTACCGGACAGACCGGAACCACCTGCCAAGAACGCCGGAGCCACCTGTTCGACTCGCTGGAACCACCTGCCGGACAGGCCAATATCAACTGCTGGCTATGCCAGAACCACCTGGGGGACAGTCCGGGATCACCTGCCAGCCATGGCGGAACCACCTCTCAGACGTACCAGAACCACCTGCCGGAGAAGCTGGAAACACGTCCTGGACAGACTGGAACCACGTGACGGCCATGCCTGAACCAACTGCCGAGCACGGCGGAACCACCTGCCGGACACGCCAATCACCTGCGGGCTACGCCAGAACCACTTGGACGACTCTCCGAAATGACCTGCCGGGCATGTTGGAACCACCTCTCAGACGTGCCAGAAGCACGTGGCGGACAGTCCGGAATCACCTGTTGGGCATACGCAACCACCTCTGACACGTACCAGAACCACGTGCCGTGCACGCCGGAACCACCTACCGGACAGACCGGAATCAACTTTTGGGCATGCCGGAACCACCAGTCAGATGTGCCAGAAACACGTGCCGGAGACGCCGGAAGCACCTGCCGAGCACGTCGCAAGCACCTGCTCAACTCGCCTGAACCACCTGCCGGACACGCCAAAATCACCTGCCCGCTACACCAGCACCACTTCGGGGACAAGCCAGAATCACGTGAGGGGCATGCCGGCACAGCCTCTCACACTGAACCTCGTGCCAGACACCACAGTACCACCTGCCGGACAGACCGGAACCACCTGCCGGACACGCCGGAACCACCGGCTCGACCCGCCGGAACGACCGCTGGACATGCAAAATCACCTGCTGGCTACGCCGGAAACACTTGGCGAACACTCCGGAATCACCTGCCGGGCATGCCGGAACCACCTCTCAGATATGCCAGAACCACGTGCCAATGACCCCGGAAGCACCTGCCGAGCACGCCGGAACCACCTGCTCGACTCGCCAGAACCACCTGCCGGACACGCCAAAATCACCTGCCGGCTACGCCACAACCAGTTGGGGAACACTTCGGAATCACCTGCCGGGCTTGCTGGAACCACCTGCCGGTCATGCCAATATCACCTGCCAACTATGCCAGTACCACTTGGCGGACACTGTGGAAACACCTGTCGGGCCGGCCGGAACCACATCTCAGACGTGCCAGAACCATGTGCATGAGATGCTGGAACCACACCCCGAACAGACGGAAAACACCTGCCAGACCCGTCTGATCAATGTGCCGAGCACGCCGGAGCCACCTGCTCGACTCGCCGGAACCACCTACCTGACATGCCCAAATCACCAGCCGGGTATGCCAGAACCACCTGGCGGAAACTCCGAAACCACCTGCCGCGCATGCCGGAACCACCTCTCAGACGTGCCGGAAGCACGTGCCGGACACGCCGGAATCACCTACCGGACAGACCGGAACCACCTGCCGAGCACGCCGGAGCCACCTGTTCGACTCGCTGGAACCACCTGCCGGACAGGCAAATATCAACTGCTGGCTATGCCAGAACCACCTGGGGGACGGTCCGGAATCACCTGCCAGCCATGGCAGAACCACCTCTCAGACGTACCAGAACCACCTGCCGGAGAAGCTGGAAACACGTCCCTGACAGTCTGGAACCACCTGCCGGCCAAGCCTGAACCACCTGACAAGCACAACGGAACAACCTGCCAGACACGCCAAAATCACCTGCGTGTTATGCCAGAACCACTTGGAGGACTCTCTGGGATGACCTGCCGGGCATGCCGGAACCACCTCTCAGACGTGCCAGAACCATGTGGCGGACAGTCCGGAATCACCTGTTGGGCATGCGCAACCACCTCTGAGACGTACCAGAACCACATGCCGTGCCGGCTGGAACCACCTACCGGACAGACCGGAATCAACTTTCGGGCATGCCGGAGCCACCTTTCTGATGTGCCAGAAACACGTGCCGGAGACGCCAGAAGCACCTGCCAAGCACGTTGGAACCACCTGCTCAACTCGCCTGAACCACCTGCCGGACATGCCAAAATCACCTGCCGACTATGCCAGAACCACTTGGCGAACACTCCGGAATCACTTGCCGGGCATGCAGGAACCACCTCTCAGACATGCCAGAACCCCGTGCCAATGACCCCGGAAGCACCAGCCGAGCACGCCGGAAGAACCTGCTCAACTCGCCTGAACCACCTGCCGGACACGCCAAAATCAACTCCGGGGTACGCCAGAACCACCTGGCGGACAGTACGGAATCACCTGCGACGCATGCCGAAACCACCTCTCAGACATGCCGGAAGCACGTGCCGGACACGAGGGAAACACCTACCGGACAGACGGGAACCACCTGCCAAAAACGCCGGAGGCACCTGTTCGACTCGCTGGAACCACCTTCCGGACAGGCCAATATCAACTGCTGGCTATGCCAGAACCACCTGGGGGACAGTCCGGGATCACCTGCCAGCCATGGCGGAACCACCTCTCAGACGTGCCAGAACCATGTGGCGGACAGTCCGGAATCACCTGTTGGGCATGCGCAACCACCTCTGAGACGTACCAGAACCACATGCCGTGCAGGCTGGAACCACCTACCGGACAGACCGGAATCACCTTTCGGGCATGCCGGAACCACCTGTCAGATGTGCCAGAAACACGTGCCGGACACGCCGGAAGCACCTGCCAAGCACGTTGGAACCACCTGCTCAACTCGCCTGAACCACCTGCCGGACATGCCAAAATCACCTGCCGACTATGCCAGAACCACTTGGCGAACACTCCGGAATCACTTGCCGGGCATGCAGGAACCACCTCTCAGACATGCCAGAACCCCGTGCCAATGACCCCGGAAGCACCAGCCGAGCACGCCGGAACCACCTGCTCGACTCGCCAGAACCACCTGCCGATCACGCAAAAATCACCTGCCGGCTACGCCACAACCAGTTGGTGAACACTTTGGAATCACCTGCCAGGCTTGCTGGAACCACCTGCCAGTCATGCCAAAATCACCTGCCAACTACGCCAGAACCGCTTGGCGGACACTGCGGAAACACCTGTCGGGCCGGCTGGAACCACATCTCAGACGTGCCAGAAACGTGTTCATGAGATGCTGGAACCACACCCCGAACAGACGGATACCACCTGCCAGAACCGCCTGAACCACCTGCTGAGCACGCCAGAACCACCTGCTCGACTCACCGGTACCACCTCCCTGACACGCCAAAATCACCTGCTGGGTATGCCAGAACCACTCGGCGGACACTCCGGAATCATCTGCCGGACATGCCGGAACCAGCTCTCAGACACACCAGAACCAAGTGCCGGAGACCCAGGAAGCACCTGCGGAGCATGCCGGAGCCACCTGCTCGACTCGCCAGAAACAACTGCCGGACACGCCAAAATCACCTGCCGGGTACGCCAGAACCACCTGGCGGACACTCCGAAACCACCTGTCGCGCATGCCGGAACCACCTCTCAGACGTGCCGGAAGCACGTGCCGGACACGCCGGAATCACCTACCGGACAGACCGGAACCACCTGCCGAGCACGCCGGAGGCACCTGTTCGAATCGCTGGAACCACCTGCCGGACAGGCCAATATCAACTGCTGGCTATGCCAGAACCACCTGGGGGACGGTCCGGAATCACCTGCCAGCCATGGCGGAACCACCTCTCAGACGAACCAGAACCACCTGCCGGAGAACCTGGAAACACGTCCTGGACAGACTGGAACCACGTGACGGCCATGCCTCAACCACCTGCCGAGCACGGCGGAACCACCTGCCGGACACGCTAAAATCACCTGCGGGCTACGCCAGAACCACTTGGACGACTCTCCGAAATGACCTGCCGGGCATGTTGGAACCACCTCTCAGACGTGCCAGAAGCACGTGGCGGACAGTCCGGAATCACCTGTTGGGCATACGCAACCACCTCTGACACGTACCAGAACCACGTGCCGTGCACGCCGGAACCACCTACCGGACAGACCGGAATCAACTTTTGGGCATGCCGGAACCACCAGTCAGATGTGCCAGAAACACGTGCCGGAGACGCCGGAAGCACCTGCCGAGCACGTCGCAAGCACCTGCTCAACTCGCCTGAACCACCTGCCGGACATGCCAAAATCACCTGCCGACTATGCCAGAACCACTTGGCGAACACTCCGGAATCACTTGCCGGGCATGCAGGAACCACCTCTCAGACATGCCAGAACCCCGTGCCAATGACCCCGGAAGCACCAGCCGAGCACGCCGGAACCACCTGCTCGACTCGCCAGAACCACCTGCCGATCACGCAAAAATCACCTGCCGGCTACGCCACAACCAGTTGGTGAACACTTTGGAATCACCTGCCAGGCTTGCTGGAACCACCTGCCAGTCATGCCAAAATCACCTGCCAACTACGCCAGAACCGCTTGGCGGACACTGCGGAAACACCTGTCGGGCCGGCTGGAACCACATCTCAGACGTGCCAGAAAATTGTTCATGAGATGCTGGAACCACACCCCGAACAGACGGATACCACCTGCCAGACCCGTCTGAACAACGTGCCGAGCACGCCGGAGCCACCTGCTCGACTCGCCGGAACCACCTACCTGACATGCCCAAATCACAAGCCGGGTATGCCAGAACCACTTGGCGGACACTCCGGAATCATCTGCCGGACATGCCGGAACCAGCTCTCAGACACACCAGAACCACGTGCCGGAGATGCCGGAATCACCTGCCGAGCATGCCGGAGCCACCTGCTCGACTCGCCAGAAACACCTGCCGGACACGCCAAAATCACCTGCCGGGTACGCCAGAACCACCTGGCGGACACTCCGAAACCACCTGTTGCGCATGCCGGAACCACCTCTCAGACGTGCCGGAAGCACGTGCCGGACACGCCGGAATCACCTACCGGACAGACCGGAACCACCTGCCGAGCACGCCGGAGCCACCTGTTCGACTCGCTGGAACCACCTGCCGGACAGGCCAATATCAACTGCTGGCTATGCCAGAACCACCTGGGGGACGGTCCGGAATCACCTGCCAGCCATGGCGGAACCAACTCTCAGACGTACCAGAACCACCTGCCGGAGAAGCTGGAAACACGTCCTGGACAGTCTGGAACCACCTGCCGGCCAAGCCTGAACCACCTGCCAAGCACAACGGAACAACCTGCCAGACACGCCAAAATCACCTGCGTGTTATGCCAGAACCACTTGGAGGACTCTCTGGGATGACCTGCCGGGCATGCCGGAACCACCTCTCAGACGTGCCAGAACCATGTGGCGGACAGTCCGGAATCACCTGTTGGGCATGCGCAACCACCTCTGAGACGTACCAGAACCACATGCCGTGCAGGCTGGAACCACCTACCGGACAGACCGGAATCACCTTTCGGGCATGCCGGAACCACATGTCAGATGTGCCAGAAACACGTGCCGGAGACGCCGGAAGCACCTGCCAAGCACGTTGGAACCACCTGCTCAACTCGCCTGAACCACCTGCCGGACATGCCAAAATCACCTGCCGACTATGCCAGAACCACTTGGCGAACACTCCGGAATCACTTGCCGGGCATGCAGGAACCACCTCTCAGACATGCCAGAACCCCGTGCCAATGACCCCGGAAGCACCAGCCGAGCACGCCGGAACCACCTGCTCGACTCGCCAGAACCACCTGCCGATCACGCAAAAATCACCTGCCGGCTACGCCACAACCAGTTGGTGAACACTTTGGAATCACCTGCCAGGCTTGCTGGAACCACCTGCCAGTCATGCCAAAATCACCTGCCAACTACGCCAGAACCGCTTGGCGGACACTGCGGAAACACCTGTCGGGCCGGCTGGAACCACATCTCAGACGTGCCAGAAACGTGTTCATGAGATGCTGGAACCACACCCCGAACAGACGGATACCACCTGCCAGAACCGCCTGAACCACCTGCTGAGCACGCCGGAACCACCTGCTCGACTCACCGGTACCACCTCCCTGACACGCCAAAATCACGTGCTGGGTATGCCAGAACCACCTGGCGGACACTACGGAATCACCTGCCGCGCATGCCGGAACCACCTCTCAGACGGGCCGGAAGCACGTGCCGGACACGCCGGAAACACCTACCGGACAGACCGGAACCACCTGCCGAGCACGCCGGAGCCACCTGTTCGACTCGCTGGAACCACCTGCCGGACAGGCCAATATCAACTGCTGGCTATGCCAGAACCACCTGGGGGACAGTCCGGGATCACCTGCCAGCCATGGCGGAACCACCTCTCAGACGTACCAGAACCACCTGCCGGAGAAGCTGGAAACACGTCCTGGACAGACTGGAACCACGTGACGGCCATGCCTGAACCACCTGCCGAGCACGGCGGAACCACCTGCCGGACACGCCAAAATCACCTGCGGGCTACGCCAGAACCACTTGGACGACTCTCCGAAATGACCTGCCGGGCATGTTGGAACCACCTCTCAGACGTGCCAGAAGCACGTGGCGGACAGTCCGGAATCACCTGTTGGGCATACGCAACCACCTCTGACACGTACCAGAACCACGTGCCGTGCACGCCGGAACCACCTACCGGACAGACCGGAATCAACTTTTGGGCATGCCGGAACCACCAGTCAGATGTGCCAGAAACACGTGCCGGAGACGCCGGAAGCACCTGCCGAGCACGTCGCAAGCACCTGCTCAACTCGCCTGAACCACATGCCGGACACGCCAAAATCACCTGCCCGCTACACCAGCACCACTTCGGGGACAAGCCAGAATCACGTGAGGGGCATGCCGGCACAGCCTCTCAGACTGAACCTCGTGCCGGACACCACAGAACCACCTGCCGGACAGACCGGAACCACCTGCCGCACACGCCGGAACCACCTGCTCGACCCGCCGGAACGACCGCTGGACATGCAAAATCACCTGCCGGGTATGCCAGAACCACTTCGGGGACAAGCCGGAATCACGTGAGGGGCATGCCGGTACAGCCTCTCTGACTGAACCTCGTGCCGGACACCACAGAACCACCTGCCGGACACGCCGGAACCACCTGCTCGACCCGCCGGAACGACCGCTGGACATGCAAAATCACCTGCCGGCTATGCCGGAAACACTTGGCGAACACTCCGGAATCACCTGCCGGGCATGCCGGAACCACCTCTCAGATATGCCAGAACCACGTGCCAATGACCCCGGAAGCACCTGCCGAGCACGCCGGACCCGCCTGCTCGACTCGCCAGAACCACCTGCCGGACACGCCAAAATCACCTGCCGGCTACGCCACAACCAGTTGGGGAACACTTCGGAATCACCTGCCGGGCTTGCTGGAACCACCTGCCGGTCATGCCAAAATCACCTGCCAACTACGCCAGTACCACTTGGCGGACACTGTGGAAACACCTGTCGGGCCGGCCGGAACCACATCTCAGACGTGCCAGAACCATGTGCATGAGATGCTGGAACCACACCGCGAACAGACGGAAAACACCTGCCAGACCCGTCTGAACAACCTGCCGAGCACGCCGGAGCCACCTGCTCGACTCGCCGGAACCACCTACCTGACATGCCCAAATCACCAGCCGGGTATGCCAGAACCACTTGGCGGACACTCCGGAATCATCTGCCGGACATGCCGGAACCAGCTCTCAGACACACCAGAACCACGTGCCGGAGACGCCGGATGCACCTGCGGAGCATGCCGGAGCCACCTGCTCGACTCGCCAGAAACACCTGCCGGACACGCCAAAATCAGCTGCCGGGTACGCCAGAACCACCTGGCGGACACTCCGAAACCACCTGTCGCGCATGCCGGAACCACCTCTCAGACGTGCCGGAGGCACGTGCCGGACACGCCGGAATCACCTACCGGACAGACCGGAACCACCTGCCGAGCACGCCGGAGCCACCTGTTCGACTCGCTGGAACCACCTGCCGGACAGGCCAATATCAACTGCTGGCTATGCCAGAACCACCTGGGCGATGGTCCGGAATCACCTGCCAGCCATGGCGGAACCACCTCTCAGACGTACCAGAACCACCTGCCGGAGAAGCTGGAAACACGTCCTGGACAGTCTGGAACCACCTGCCGGCCAAGCCTGAACCACCTGCCAAGCACAACGGAACAACCTGCCAGACACGCCAAAATCACCTGCGTGTTATGCCAGAACCACTTGGAGGACTCTCTGGGATGACCTGCCGGGCATGCCGGAACCACATCTCAGACGTGCCAGAACCATGTGGCGGACAGTCCGGAATCACCTGTTGGGCATGCGCAACCACCTCTGAGACGTACCAGAACCACATGCCGTGCAGGCTGGAACCACCTACCGGACAGACCGGAATCACCTTTCGGGCATGCCGGAACCACCTGTCAGATGTGCCAGAAACACGTGCCGGAGACGCCGGAAGCACCTGCCAAGCACGTTGGAACCACCTGCTCAACTCGCCTGAACCACCTGCCGGACATGCCAAAATCACCTGCCGACTATGCCAGAACCACTTGGCGAACACTCCGGAATCACTTGCCGGGCATGCAGGAACCACCTCTCAGACATGCCAGAACCCCGTGCCAATGACCCCGGAAGCACCAGCCGAGCACGCCGGAACCACCTGCTCGACTCGCCAGAACCACCTGCCGATCACGCAAAAATCACCTGCCGGCTACGCCACAACCAGTTGGTGAACACTTTGGAATCACCTGCCAGGCTTGCTGGAACCACCTGCCAGTCATGCCAAAATCACCTGCCAACTACGCCAGAACCGCTTGGCGGACACTGCGGAAACACCTGTCGGGCCGGCTGGAACCACATCTCAGACGTGCCAGAAACGTGTTCATGAGATGCTGGAACCACACCCCGAACAGACGGATACCACCTGCCAGAACCGCCTGAACCACCTGCTGAGCACGCCGGAACCACCTGCTCGACTCACCGGTACCACCACCCTGACACGCCAAAATCACCTGCTGGGTATGCCAGAACCACTTGGCGGACACTCCGGAATCATCTGCCGGACATGCCGGAAGCAGGTCTCAGACACACCAGAACCACGTGCCGGAGACGCCGGAAGCACCTGCCGAGCATGCCGGAGCCACCTGCTCGACTCGCCAGAAACACCTGCCGGACACGCCAAAATCACCTGCCGGGTATGCCAGAACCACCTGGCGGACACTACGGAATCACCTGCCGCGCATGCCGGAACCACCTCTCAGACGTGCCGGAAGCACGTGCCGGACACGCCGGAATCACCTACCGGACAGACCGGAACCACCTGCCGAGCACGCCGGAGCCACCTGTTCGACTCGCTGGAACCACCTGCCGGACAGGCCAATATCAACTGCTGGCTATGCCAGAACCACCTGGGGGACGGTCCGGAATCACCTGCCAGCCATGGCGGAACCACCTCTCAGACGTACCAGAACCACCTGCCGGAGAAGCTGGAAACACGTCCTGGACAGTCTGGAACCACCTGCCGGCCAAGCCAGAACCACCTGCCAAGCACAACGGAACAACCTGCCAGACACGCCAAAATCACCTGCGTGTTACGCCAGAACCACTTGGAAGACTCTGTGGGATGACCTGCCGGGCATGCCGGAACCACCTCTCAGACGTGCCAGAACCATGTGGCGGACAGTCCGGAATCACCTGTTGGGCATGCGCAACCACCTCTGAGACGTACCAGAACCACATGCCGTGCCGGCTGGAACCACCTACCGGACAGACCGGAATCACCTTTCGGGCATGCCGGAACCACCTGTCAGATGTGCCAGAAACACGTGCCGGAGACGCCGGAAACACCTGCCAAGCACGTTGGAACCACCTGCTCAACTCGCCTGAACCACCTGCCGGACATGCCAAAATCACCTGCCGACTATGCCAGAACCACTTGGCGAACACTCCGGAATCACTTGCCGGGCATGCAGGAACCACCTCTCAGACATGCCAGAACCCCGTGCCAATGACCCCGGAAGCACCAGCCGAGCACGCCGGAACCACCTGCTCGACTCGCCAGAACCACCTGCCGATCACGCAAAAATCACCTGCCGGCTACGCCACAACCAGTTGGTGAACACTTTGGAATCACCTGCCAGGCTTGCTGGAACCACCTGCCAGTCATGCCAAAATCACCTGCCAACTACGCCAGAACCGCTTGGCGGACACTGCGGAAACACCTGTCGGGCCACCTGGAACCACATCTCAGACGTGCCAGAAACGTGTTCATGAGATGCTGGAACCACACCCCGAACAGACGGATACCACCTGCCAGAACCGCCTGAACCACCTGCTGAGCACGCCAGAACCACCTGCTCGACTCACCGGTACCACCTCCCTGACATGCCAAAATCACCTGCTGGGTATGCCAGAACCACTTGGCGGACACTCCGGAATCATCTGCCGGACATGCCGGAACCAGCTCTCAGACACACCAGAGCCAAGTGCCGGAGACGCCGGAAGCACCTGCCGAGCATGCCGGAGCCACCTGCTCGACTCGCCAGAAACACCTGCCGGACACGCCAAAATCACCTGCCGGGTATGCCAGAACCACCTGGAGGACACTACGGAATCACCTGCCGCGCATGCCGGAACCACCTCTCAGACGTGCCGGAAGCACGTGCCGGACACGCCGGAAACACCTACCGGACAGACCGGAACCACCTGCCAAGAACGCCGGAGCCACCTGTTCGACTCGCTGGAACCACCTGCCGGACAGGCCAATATCAACTGCTGGCTATGCCAGAACCACCTGGGGGACAGTCCGGGATCACCTGCCAGCCATGGCGGAACCACCTCTCAGACGTACCAGAACCACCTGCCGGAGAAGCTGGAAACACGTCCTGGACAGACTGGAACCACGTGACGGCCATGCCTGAACCACCTGCCGAGCACGGCGGAACCACCTGCCGGACACGCCAAAATCACCTGCGGGCTACGCCAGAACCACTTGGACGACTCTCCGAAATGACCTGCCGGGCATGTTGGAACCACCTCTCAGACGTGCCAGAAGCACGTGGCGGACAGTCCGGAATCACCTGTTGGGCATACGCAACCACTTCTGACACGTACCAGAACCACGTGCCGTGCACGCCGGAACCACCTACCGGACAGACCGGAATCAACTTTTGGGCATGCCGGAACCACCAGTCAGATGTGCCAGAAACACGTGCCGGAGACGCCAGAAGCACCTGCCGAGCACGTCGCAAGCACCTGCTCAACTCGCCTGAAACACCTGCCGGACACGCCAAAATCACCTGCCCGCTACACCAGCACCACTTCGGGGACAAGCCGGAATCACGTGAGGGGCATGCCGGCACAGCCTCTCAGAATGAACCTCGTGCCGGACACCACAGAACCACCTGACGGACAGACCGGAACCACGTGCCGGACACGCCGGAACCACCGGCTCAACCCGCCGGAACGACCGCTGGACATGCAAAATCAACTGCCGGCTACGCCGGAAACACTTGGCGAACACTCCGGAATCACCTGCCGGGCATGCCGGAACCACCTCTCAGATATGCCAGAACCACGTGCCAATGACCCCGGAAGCACCTGCCGAGCACGCCGGAACCACCTGCTCGACTCGCCAGAACCACCTGCCGGACACGCAAAAATCACCTGCCGGCTACGCCACAACCAGTTGGGGAACACTTCGGAATCACCTGCCGGGCTTGCTGGAACCACCTGCCGGTCATGCCAAAATCACCTGCCAACTACGCCAGTACCACTTGGCGGACACTGTGGAAACACCTGTCGGGCCGGCCGGAACCACATCTCAGACGTGCCAGAACCATGTGCATGAGATGCTGGAACCACACCCCGAACAGACGGAAAACACCTGCCAGACCCGTCTGAACAACCTGCCGAGCACGCCGAGCCACCTGCTCGACTCGCCGGAACCACCTACCTGACATGCCCAAATCACCAGCCGGGTATGCCAGAACCACTTGGCGGACACTCCGGAATCATCTGCCGGACATGCCGGAACCAGCTCTCAGACACACCAGAACCACGTGCCGGAGACGCCGGAAGCACCTGCCGAGCATGCCCGAGCCACCTGCTCGACTCGCCAGAAACACCTGCCGGACACGCCAAAATCACCTGCCGGGTACGCCAGAAACACCTGGCGGAATCTACGGAATCACCTGCCGCGCATGCCGGAACCACCTCTCAGACGTGCCGGAAGCACGTGCCGGACACGCCGGAAACACCTACCGGAGAGACCGGAACCACCTGCCAAGAACGCCAGAGCCACCTGTTCGACTCGCTGTAACCACCTGCCGGACAGGCCAATATCAACTGCTGGCTATGCCAGAACCACCTGGGGTACAGTCCGGGATCACCTGCCAGCCATGGCGGAACCACCTCTCAGACGTACCAGAACCACCTGCCGGAGAAGCTGGAAACACGTCCTGGACAGACTGGAACCACGTGACGGCCATGCCTGAACCAACTGCCGAGCACGGCGGAACCACCTGCCGGACACGCCAATCACCTGCGGGCTACGCCAGAACCACTTGGACGACTCTCCGAAATGACCTGCCGGGCATGTTGGAACCACCTCTCAGACGTGCCAGAAGCACGTGGCGGACAGTCCGGAATCACCTGTTGGGCATACGCAACCACCTCTGACACGTACCAGAACCACGTGCCGTGCACGCCGGAACCACCTACCGGACAGACCGGAATCAACTTTTGGGCATGCCGGAACCACCAGTCAGATGTGCCAGAAACACGTGCCGGAGACGCCGGAAGCACCTGCCGAGCACGTCGCAACCACCTGCTCAACTCGCCTGAACCACCTGCCGGACACGCCAAAATCACCTGCCCGCTACACCAGCACCACTTCGGGGACAAGCCAGAATCACGTGAGGGGCATGCCGGCACAGCCTCTCACACTGAACCTCGTGCCGGACACCACAGAACCACCTGCCGGACAGACTGGAACCATCTGCCGGACACGCCGCAACCACCGGCTCGACCCGCCGGAACGACCGCTGGACATGCAAAATCACCTGCTGGCTATGCCGGAAACACTTGGCGAACACTCCGGAATCACCTGCCGGGCATGCCGGAACCACCTCTCAGATATGCCAGAACCACGTGCCAATGACCCCGGAAGCACCTGCCGAGCACGCCGGAACCACCTGCTCGACTCGCCAGAACCACCTGCCGGACACGCCAAAATCACCTGCCGGCTACGCCACAACCAGTTGGGGAACACTTCGGAATCACCTGCCGGGCTTGCTGGAACCACCTGCCGGTCATGCCAATATCACCTGCCAACTACGCCAGTACCACTTGGCGGACACTGTGCAAACACCTGTCGGGCCGGCCGGAACCACATCTCAGACGTGCCAGAACCATGTGCATGAGATGCTGGAACCACACCCCGAACAGACGGAAAACACCTGCCAGACCCGTGTGAACAATGTGCCGAGCACGCCGGAGCCACCTGCTCGACTCGCCGGAACCACCTACCTGACATGCCCAAATCACCAGCTGGGTATGCCAGAACCACCTGGCGGAAACTCCGAAACCACCTGCCGCGCATGCCGGAACCACCTCTCAGACGTGCCGGAAGCACGTGCCGGACACGCCGGAATCACCTACCGGACAGACCGGAACCACCTGACGAGCACGCCGGAGCCACCTGTTCGACTCGCTGGAACCACCTGCCGGACAGGCCAATATCAACTGCTGGCTATGCCAGAACCACCTGGGGGACGGTCCGGAATCACCTGCCAGCCATGGCAGAACCACCTCTCAGACATACCAGAACCACCTGCCGGAGAAGCTGGAAACACGTCCCTGACAGTCTGGAACCACCTGCCGGCCAAGCCTGAACCACCTGCCAAGCACAACGGAACAACCTGCCAGACACGCCAAAATCACCTGCGTTTTATGCCAGAACCACTTGGAGGACTCTCTGGGATGACCTGCCGGGCATGCCGGAACCACCTCTCAGACGTGCCAGAACCATGTGGCGGACAGTCCGGAATCACCTGTTGGGCATGCGCAACCACCTCTGAGACGTACCAGAACCACATGCCGTGCCGGCTGGAACCACCTACCGGACAGACCGGAATCAACTTTCGGGCATGCCGGAGCCACCTTTCAGATGTGCCAGAAACACGTGCCGGAGACGCCAGAAGCACCTGCCAAGCACGTTGGAACCACCTGCTCAACTCGCCTGAACCACCTGCCGGACATGCCAAAATCACCTGCCGACTATGCCAGAACCACTTGGCGAACACTCCGGAATCACTTGCCGGGCATGCAGGAACCACCTCTCAGACATGCCAGAACCCCGTGCCAATGACCCCGGAAGCACCAGCCGAGCACGCCGGAAGAACCTGCCCAACTTGCCTGAACCACCTGCCGGACACGCCAAAATCACCTCCGGGGTACGCCAGAACCACCTGGCGGACAGTACGGAATCACCTGCCGCGCATGCCGAAACCACCTCTCAGACATGCCGGAAGCACGTGCCGGACACGAGGGAAACACCTACCAGACAGACGGGAACCACCTGCCAAGAACGCCGGAGGCACCTGTTCGACTCGCTGGAACCACCTTCCGGACAGGCCAATATCAACTGCTGGCTATGCCAGAACCACCTGGGGGACAGTCCGGGATCACCTGCCAGCCATGGCGGAACCACCTCTCAGACGTGCCAGAACCATGTGGCGGACAGTCCGGAATCACCTGTTGGGCATGCGCAACCACCTCTGAGACGTACCAGAACCACATGCCGTGCAGGCTGGAACCACCTACCGGACAGACCGGAATCACCTTTCGAGCATGCCGGAACCACCTGTCAGATGTGCCAGAAACACGTGCCGGAGACGCCGGAAGCACCTGCCAAGCACGTTGGAACCACCTGCTCAACTCGCCTGAACCACCTGCCGGACATGCCAAAATCACCTGCCGACTATGCCAGAACCACTTGGCGAACACTCCGGAATCACTTGCCGGGCATGCAGGAACCACCTCTCAGACATGCCAGAACCCCGTGCCAATGACCCCGGAAGCACCAGCCAAGCACGCCGGAACCACCTGCTCGACTCGCCAGAACCACCTGCCGATCACGCAAAAATCACCTGCCGGCTACGCCACAACCAGTTGGTGAACACTTTGGAATCACCTGCCAGGCTTGCTGGAACCACCTGCCAGTCATGCCAAAATCACCTGCCAACTACGCCAGAACCGCTTGGCGGACACTGCGGAAACACCTGTCGGGCCGGCTGGAACCACATCTCAGACGTGCCAGAAACGTGTTCATGAGATGCTGGAACCACACCCCGAACAGACGGATACCACCTGCCAGAACCGCCTGAACCACCTGCTGAGCACGCCAGAACCACCTGCTCGACTCACCGGTACCACCTCCCTGACACGCCAAAATCACCTGCTGGGTATGCCAGAACCACTCGGCGGACACTCCGGAATCATCTGCCGGACATGCCGGAACCAGCTCTCAGACACACCAGAACCAAGTGCCGGAGACCCAGGAAGCACCTGCGGAGCATGCCGGAGCCACCTGCTCGACTCGCCAGAAACACCTGCCGGACACGCCAAAATCAGCTGCCGGGTACGCCAGAACCACCTGGCGGACACTCCGAAACCACCTGTCGCGCATGCCGGAACCACCTCTCAGACGTGCCGGAAGCACGTGCCGGACACGCCGGAATCACCTACCGGACAGACCGGAACCACCTGCCGAGCACGCCGGAGCCACCTGTTCGACTCGCTGGAACCACCTGCCGGACAGGCCAATATCAACTGCTGGCTATGCCAGAACCACCTGGGGGACGGTCCGGAATCACCTGCCAGCCATGGCGGAACCACCTCTCAGACGAACCAGAACCACCTGCCGGAGAACCTGGAAACACGTCCTGGACAGACTGGAACCACGTGACGGCCATGCCTGAACCACCTGCCGAGCACGGCGGAACCACCTGCCGGACACGCCAAAATCACCTGCGGGCTACGCCAGAACCACTTGGACGACTCTCCGAAATGACCTGCCGGGCATGTTGGAACCACCTCTCAGACGTGCCAGAAGCACGTGGCGGACAGTCCGGAATCACCTGTTGGGCATACGCAACCACCTCTGACACGTACCAGAACCACGTGCCGTGCACGCCGGAACCACCTACCGGACAGACCGGAATCAACTTTTGGGCATGCCGGAACCACCAGTCAGATGTGCCAGAAACACGTGCCGGAGACGCCGGAAGCACCTGCCGAGCACGTCGCAAGCACCTGCTCAACTCGCCTGAACCACATGCCGGACACGCCAAAATCACCTGCCCGCTACACCAGCACCACTTCGGGGACAAGCCGGAATCACGTGAGGGGCATGCCGGCACAGCCTCTCAGACTGAACCTCGTGCCGGACACCACAGAACCACCTGCCGGACAGACCGGAACCACCTGCCGCACACGCCGGAACCACCGGCTCGACACGCCGGAACGACCGCTGGACATGCAAAATCACCTGCCGGCTACGCCGGAAACACTTGGCGAACACTCCGGAATCACCTGCCGGGCATGCCGGAACCACCTCTCAGATATGCCAGAAACAAGTGCCAATGACCCCGGAAGCACCTGCCGAGCACGCCGGAACCACCTGCTCGACTCGCCAGAACCACCTGCTGCACACGCAAAAATCAACTGCCGGCTACGCCACAACAAGCTGGGGAACACTTCGGAGTCACCTGCCGGGCTTGCTGGAACCACCTGCCGGTCATGCCAATATCACCTGCCAACTACGCTAGTACCACTTGGCGGACACTGTGGAAACACCTGTCGGGCCGGCCGGAAACACATCTCAGACGTGCCAGAACCATGTGCATGAGATGCTGGAACCACACCCCGAACAGACGGAAAACACCTGCCAGACCCGTCTGAACAACCTGCCGAGCACGCCGAGCCACCTGCTCGACTCGCCGGAACCACCTACCTGACATGCCCAAATCACAAGCCGGGTATGCCAGAACCACTTGGCGGACACTCCGGAATCATCTGCCGGACATGCCGGAACCAGCTCTCAGACACACCAGAACCACGTGCCGGAGATGCTGGAAGCACCTGCAGAGCATGCCGGAGCCACCTGCTCGACTCGCCAGAAACACCTGCCGGACACGCCAAAATCACCTGCCGGGTACGTCAGAACCACCTGGCGGACACTCCGAAACCACCTGTCGCGCATGCCGGAACCACCTCTCAGACGTGCCGGAAGCACGTGCCGGACACGCCGGAATCACCTACCGGACAGACCGGAACCACCTGCCGAGCACGCCGGAGCCACCTGTTCGACTCGCTGGAACCACCTGCCGGACAGGCCAATATCAACTGCTGGCTATGCCAGAACCACCTGGGGGACGGTCCGGAATCACCTGCCAGCCATGGCGGAACCAACTCTCAGACGTACCAGAACCACCTGCCGGAGAATCTGGAAACACGTCCTGGACAGTCTGGAACCACCTGCCGGCCAAGCCTGAACCACCTGCCAAGCACAACGGAACAACCTGCCAGACACGCCAAAATCACCTGCGTGTTATGCCAGAACCACTTGGAGGACTCTCTGGGATGACCTGCCGGGCATGCCGGAACCACCTCTCAGACGTGCCAGAACCATGTGGCGGACAGTCCGGAATCACCTGTTGGGCATGCGCAACCACCTCTGAGACGTACCAGAACCACATGCCGTGCAGGCTGGAACCACCTACCGGACAGACCGGAATCACCTTTCGGGCATGCCGGAACCACCTGTCAGATGTGCCAGAAACACGTGCCGGAGACGCCGGAAGCACCTGCCAAGCACGTTGGAACCACCTGCTCAACTCGCCTGAACCACCTGCCGGACATGCCAAAATCACCTGCCGACTATGCCAGAACCACTTGGCGAACACTCCGGAATCACTTGCCGGGCATGCAGGAACCACCTCTCAGACATGCCAGAACCCCGTGCCAATGACCCCGGAAGCACCAGCCGAGCACGCCGGAACCACCTGCTCGACTCGCCAGAACCACCTGCCGATCACGCAAAAATCACCTGCCGGCTACGCCACAACCAGTTGGTGAACACTTTGGAATCACCTGCCAGGCTTGCTGGAACCACCTGCCAGTCATGCCAAAATCACCTGCCAACTACGCCAGAACCGCTTGGCGGACACTGCGGAAACACCTGTCGGGCCGGCTGGAACCACATCTCAGACGTGCCAGAAACGTGTTCATGAGATGCTGGAACCACACCCCGAACAGACGGATACCACCTGCCAGAACCGCCTGAACCACCTGCTGAGCACGCCGGAACCACCTGCTCGACTCACCGGTACCACCTCCCTGACACGCCAAAATCACGTGCTGGGTATGCCAGAACCACCTGGCGGACACTACGGAATCACCTGCCACGCATGCCGGAACCACCTCTCAGACGGGCCGGAAGCACGTGCCGGACACGCCGGAAACACCTACCGGACAGACCGGAACCACCTGCCGAGCACGCCGGAGCCACCTGTTCGACTCGCTGGAACCACCTGCCGGACAGGCCAATATCAACTGCTGGCTATGCCAGAACCACCTGGGGGACAGTCCGGGATCACCTGCCAGCCATGGCGGAACCACCTCTCAGACGTACCAGAACCACCTGCCGGAGAAGCTGGAAACACGTCCTGGACAGACTGGAACCACGTGACGGCCATGCCTGAACCACCTGCCGAGCACGGCGGAACCACCTGCCGGACACGCCAAAATCACCTGCGGGCTACGCCAGAACCACTTGGACGACTCTCCGAAATGACCTGCCGGGCATGTTGGAACCACCTCTCAGACGTGCCAGAAGCACGTGGCGGACAGTCCGGAATCACCTGTTGGGCATACGCAACCACCTCTGACACGTACCAGAACCACGTGCCGTGCACGCCGGAACCACCTACCGGACAGACCGGAATCAACTTTTGGGCATGCCGGAACCACCAGTCAGATGTGCCAGAAACACGTGCCGGAGACGCCGGAACCACCTGCCGAGCACGTCGCAAGCACCTGCTCAACTCGCCTGAACCACATGCCGGACACGCCAAAATCACCTGCCCGCTACACCAGCACCACTTCGGGGACAAGCCGGAATCACGTGAGGGGCATGCCGGCACAGCCTCTCAGACTGAACCTCGTGCCGGACACCACAGAACCACCTGCCGGACAGACCGGAACCACCTGCCGGACACGCCGGAACCACCGGCTCGACCCGCCGGAACGACCGCTGGACATGCAAAATCACTTGCCGGCTGCGCCGGAAACACTTGGCGAACACTCCGGAATCACCTGCCGGGCATGCCGGAACCACCTCTCAGATATGCCAGAAACAAGTGCCAATGACCCCGGAAGCACCTGCCGAGCACGCCGGAACCACCTGCTCGACTCGCCAGAACCACCTGCCGGACACGCAAAAATCACCTGCCGGCTACGCCACAACCAGTTGGGGAACACTTCGGAATCACCTGCCGGGCTTGCTGGAACCACCTGCCGGTCATGCCAAAATCACCTGCCAACTACGCCAGTACCACTTGGCGGACACTGTGGAAACACCTGTCGGGCCGGCCGGAACCACATCTCAGACGTGCCAGAACCATGTGCATGAGATGCTGGAACCACACCCCGAACAGACGGAAAACACCTGCCAGACCCGTCTGAACATCGTGCCAAGCACGCCGGAGCCACCTGCTCGACTCGCCGGAACCACCTACCTGACATGCCCAAATCACCAGCCGGGTATGCCAGAACCACTTGGCGGACACTCCGGAATCCTCTGCCGGACATGCCGGAACCAGCTCTCAGACACACCAGAACCACGTGCCGGAGACGCCGGAAGCACCTGCCGATCATGCCGGAGCCACCTGCTCGACTCGCCAGAAACACCTGCCGGACACGCCGAAATCACCTGCCGGGTACGCCAGAACCACCTGGCGGACACTCCGAAACCACCTGTTGCGCATGCCGGAACCACCTCTCAGACGTGCCGGAAGCACGTGCCGGACACGCCGGAATCACCTACCGGACAGACCGGAACCACCTGCCGAGCACGCCGGAGCCACCTGTTCGACTCGCTGGAACCACCTGCCGGACAGGCCAATATCAACTGCTGGCTATGCCAGAACCACCTGGGGGACGTTCCGGAATCACCTGCCAGCCATGGCGGAACCACCTCTCAGACGTACCAGAACCACCTGCCGGAGAAGCTGGAAACACGTCCTGGACAGTCTGGAACCACCTGCCGGCCAAGCCTGAACCACCTGCCAAGCACAACAGAACAACCTGCCGGACACGCCAAAATCACCTGCGTGTTATGCCACAACCACTTGGAGGACTCTCTGGGATGACCTGCCGGGCATGCCGGAACCACCTCTCAGACGTGCCAGAACCATGTGGCGGACAGTTCGGAATCACCTGTTGGGCATGCGCAACCACCTCTGAGACGTACCAGAACCACATGCCGTGCCGGCTGGAACCACCTACCGGACAGACCGGAATCACCTTTCGGGCATGCCGGAACCACCTGTCAGATGTGCCAGAAACACGTGCCGGAGACGCCGGAAGCACCTGCCAAGCACGTTGGAACCACCTGCTCAACTCGTCTGAACCACCTGCCGGACATGCCAAAATCACCTGCCGACTATGCCAGAACCACTTGGCGAACACTCCGGAATCACTTGCCGGGCATGCAGGAACCACCTCTCAGACATGCCAGAACCCCGTGCCAATGACCCCGGAAGCACCAGCCGAGCACGCCGGAACCACCTGCTCGACTCGCCAGAACCACCTGCCGATCACGCAAAAATCACCTGCCGGCTACGCCACAACCAGTTGGTGAACACTTTGGAATCATCTGCCAGGCTTGCTGGAACCACCTGCCAGTCATGCCAAAATCACCTGCCAACTACGCCAGAACCGCTTGGCGGACACTGCGGAAACACCTGTCGGGCCGGCTGGAACCACATCTCAGACGTGCCAGAAACGTGTTCATGAGATGCTGGAACCACACCCCGAACAGACGGATACCACCTGCCAGAACCGCCTGAACCACCTGCTGAGCACGCCGGAACCACCTGCTCGACTCACCGGTACCACCACCCTGACACGCCAAAATCACCTGCTGGGTATGCCAGAACCACTTGGCGGACACTCCGGAATCATCTGCCGGACATGCCGGAACCAGGTCTCAGACACACCAGAACCACGTGCCGGAGACGCCGGAAGCACCTGCCGAGCATGCCAGAGCCACCTGCTCGACTCGCCAGAAACACCTGCCGGACACGACAAAATCACCTGCCGGGTACGCCAGAACCACCTGGCGGACACTACGGAATCACCTGCCGCGCATGCCGGAAACACCTCTCAGACGGGCCGGAAGCACGTGCCGGACACGCCGGAAACACCTACCGGACAGACCGGAACCACCTGCCGAGCACGCCGGAGCCACCTGTTCGACTCGCTGGAACCACCTGCCGGACAGGCCAACATCAACTGCTGGCTATGCCAGAACCACCTGGGGGACAGTCCGGGATCACCTGCCAGCCATGGCGGAACCACCTCTCAGACGTACCAGAACCACCTGCCGGAGAAGCTGGAAACACGTCCTGGACAGACTGGAACCACGTGACGGCCATGCCTGAACCACCTGCCGAGAACGGCGGAACCACCTGCCGGACACGCCAAAATCACCTGCGGGCTACGCCAGAACAACTTGGACGACTCTCCGAAATGACCTGCCAGGCATGTTGGAACCACCTCTCAGACGTGGCAGAAGCACGTGGCGGACAGTCCGGAATCACCTGTTGGGCATATGCAACCACCTCTGACACGTACCAGAACCACGTGCCGTGCACGCCGGAACCACCTACCGGACAGACCGGAATCAACTTTTGGGCATGCCGGAACCACCAGTCAGATGTGCCAGAAACACGTGCCGGAGACGCCGGAAGCACCTGCCGAGCACGTCGCAAGCACCTGCTCAACTCGCCTGAACAACCTGCCGGACACGGCAAAATCACCTGCCGACTATGCCAGAACCACTTGGCGAACACTCCGGAATCACTTGCCGGGCATGCAGGAACCACCTCTCAGACATGCCAGGACCCCGTGCCAATGACCCCGGAAGCACCAGCCGAGCACGCCGGAACCACCTGCTCGACTCGCCAGAACCACCTGCCGGACACGCAAAAATCACCTGCCGGCTACGCCACAACCAGTTGGGGAACACTTCGGAATCACCTGCCGGGCTTGCTGGAACCACCTGCCGGTCATGCCAAAATCACCTGCCAACTACGCCAGTACCACTTGGCGGACACTGTGGAAACACCTGTCGGGCCAGCCGGAACCACATCTCAGACGTGCCAGAACCATGTGCATGAGATGCTGGAACCACACCCCGAACAGACGGAAAACACCTGCCAGACCCGTCTGAACAACCTGCCGAGCACGCCGAGCCACCTGCTCGACTCGCCGGAGCCACCTACCTGACATGCCCAAATCACCAGCCGGGTATGCCAGAACCACTTGGCGGACACTCCGGAATCATCTGCCGGACATGCTGGAACCAGCTCTCAGACACACCGGAAACATGTGCCGGAGACGCCGGAAGCACCTGCCGAGCAAGCCGGAGCCACCTGCTCGACTCGCCAGAAACACATGCCGGACACGCCAAAATCACCTGCCGGGTACGCCAGAACCACCTGGCGGACACTCCGAAACCACCTGTCACGCATGCCGGAACCACCTCTCAGACCAGCCGGAAGCACGTGCCGGACACGCCGGAATCACCTACCGGACAGACCGGAACCACCTGCCGAGCACGCCGGAGCCACCTGTTCGACTCGCTGGCACCACCTGCCGGACAGGCCAATATCAACTGCTGGCTATGCCAGAACCACCTGGGGGACGTTCCGGAATCACCTGCCAGCCATGGCGGAACCACCTCTCAGACGTACCAGAACCACCTGCCGGAGAAGCTGGAAACACGTCCTGGACAGTCTGGAACCACCTGCCGGCCAAGCCTGAACCACCTGCCAAGCACAACGGAACAACCTGCCAGACACGCCAAAATCACCTGCGTGTTATGCCAGAACCACTTGGAGGACTCTCTGGGATGACCTGCCGGGCATGCCGGAACCACCTCTCAGACGTGCCAGAACCATGTGGCGGACAGTCCGGAATCACCTGTTGGGCATACGCAACCACCTCTGACACGTACCAGAACCACGTGCCGTGCACGCCGGAACCACCTACCGGACAGACCGGAATCAACTTTTGGGCATGCCGGAACCACCAGTCAGATGTGCCAGAAACACGTGCCGGAGACGCCGGAAGCACCTGCCGAGCACGTCGCAAGCACCTGCTCAACTCGCCTGAACCACCTGCCGGACACGCCAAAATCACCTGCCCGCTACACCAGCACCACTTCGGGGACAA
>NW_027228326.1:0-14792 GCF_037783145.1 Equus przewalskii
CTTCACCCTTAGTGCCCTCCCCCCACCCCCCCTTCCGCTGGTAACCATAGATCAGTTCTCTTTGTCTATATGTTAACTACCACCTATGAGTGGAGTCATACAGAGTTTGTCTTTGTCTGGCTTATTTCACTCAACATAATACCCTCAAGGTCTATCCATGTTGTTGTGAACGTGAGGACTTTGTCATTTTTTATGGCTGAGTAGTATTCCGTTGTAAATATATACCATATCTTCTTTATCCAATCTTCAGTTGCTGGGCACCTAGGTTGGTTCCATGATTTGGCTATTGTGAATAAAGCTGCAATGAACATAGGGGTGCATGGGACTTTTGGAATTGCTGATTTCAGGTTCTTAGGATAGATACCCAGTAGTGGGATGGCTGGGTCATAAGGTATTTCTACTTTTAACTTTTTGAGAAATCTCCATACTGTTTTCCATAGTGGCTGCATCAGGTTGCATTCCCATCAACAGTGTATGAGGGTTCCCTTTTCTCCACAGCCTCTCCAACATTTGTCACTCTTGGTTTTGGATATTTTTGCCATTCTGACAGGTGTAAGGTGATATCTTGGTGTAGTTTTGACTTGCATTTCCCTGATGATTAGTGATGATGAGCATCTTTTCATGTGTCTACTGACCATCCATATATCTTCTTTGTAGAAATGTCTGTTCATGTCCCCTGCCCATGTTTTGATTGGGTTGTTTGATTTTTTGTTGTTGAGCTGTGTGAGTTCTTTATATATTATGGAGATGAACCCTTTGTCAGATAAATAACTTGTAAATATGTTTTCCCAATTAGTGGGCTGTTTTTTTGCTTCAATCCTGTTTTCCCTTGCCTCGAAGAAGCTCTTTAGTCTGATGAAGTCCCATTCGTTTATTCTTTCTATTGTTTCCCTCGTCTGAGGGGTTATGGTGTCCGAAAATATTCTTTTGAAACTGATGTCAAAGAGTGTACTGCCTATATTCTCTTCCAGAGGACTTATTGTTTCAGGCCTAATCTTTAGGTCTTTGAATCCATTTTGAGTTTATTTTAGTGAATGGTGAAAAAGAATAGTCAATTTTCATTCTTTTACATGTGGCTTTCCAGTTTTCCCAGCACCATTTGTTGAAGAGTCTTTCTTTTCTCCATTGAAGGCCCTCAGCTCCTTTGTCAAAGATTAGCTGTCCGCAGATGTGTGGTTTTATTTCTGGGCTTTCAATTCTGTTCCATTTATCTGTGCACCTGTTTTTGTACCAGTACCATGATGTTTTGATTTCTGTAGCTTTGTTTTATGCTTTGAAGTCAGGGATTGTGATGCCTCCGGCTTTGTTCTTCTTTCTCAGGATTGCTTTAGCAATTTGGGGTCTTTTGTTGCCCCATATGAATTTTAGGATTCTTTGTTCAATTTCTGTAAAGAATGTCATTGGGATTCTGATTGGGATAGCGTTGAATCTGTAGATTGCTTTAGGTGTATGGACATTTTAACTATGTTTATTCTTCCAATCCATGTGAATGGAATGTCTTTCCATCTCTTTATGTCGTCATCGATTTCTTTCAAGAAAGTCTTGTAGTTTTCGTTGTCTAGATCTTTCACTTCCTTGGTTAAATTTATCCCAAGGTATTTGAATCTTTTTGTTCCAATCGTGAATGGGATTGAGTTCTTGAGATCTTTTTCTGTTACTTCATTGTTAGCGTATAGAAATGCTACTGATTTATGTATGTTGATTTTATACCCTGCAACTTTGCTGTAGCTGTTGATTGTTTCTAAGTTTTCCTAAGGATTCTTTGGGGTTTTCTATATATAAGATCATGTCGTCTGCAAACAGCGAGAGTTTTGCTTCTTCGTTGCTTATTTGGATCCCTTTTATTTCTTTTTCCTGCCGAATTGCTCTGGCCAACACATCCAGTACTATGTTGAATAAGAGTGGTGAAAGTAGGCACCCTTGTCTTGTTCCTGTTCTGAGATGGATGGGTTTCAGTTTCTGTCCGTTGAGTATGATGTTGGCTGGGGTTTGTCATATATGGCCTTTATTATCTTGAGATACTTTCCTTATGTACCTACTTTATTGAGGGTTTTTATCATAAATGGATGTTGGATCTTGTCGAATGCTTTCTCTGCATCTATTGAGATGATCATGTGTTTTTTGTTTCTCAATTTGTTAATGTAGTGAATCACGTTGATTGACTTGCGGATGTTGAACCATCCCTGTGTCCCTAGTATAAATCCCACTTGATCATGGTGTATAATCTTTTTGATGTATTGCTGTATTCGGTTTGCCAAAATTTTGTTGATAATTTTTTCATCTATGTTCATCAGTGATATTGGCCTGGAGTTTTTCTTCTTTGTGTTGTCCTTGTCAGGTTTTGGGATCAGAGTGATGTTGGCCTCATAGAATGTGTTAGCGAGTGTTCCATCTTCACCAATTTTCTTGAATCGTTTGATAAGGATAGGTATTAAATCTTCTTTGAATGTTTGGTAGAATTCTCCAGAGAAGCCATCTGGTCCTGGACTCTTATTTTTGGGGAGGTTTTTGATTACTGTTTCTATTTCTTTACTTGTGATTGGTCTATTCAGATTCTCTATTTCTTCCTGATTCAGTTTGGGGAGGTTGTATGAGTCTAGGAATTTATCCATTTCTTCTAGCTTGTTCAATTTGTTGGCATATAGTTTTTCATAGTATTCTCTTATGATCCTTTGTATTGCTTCATTATCTGTTGTGATTTCTCCTCTCCCATTTCTAATTTTATTTATGTGAAACTTCTCTTTTTTCTTAGTGAGTCTGGCTAAGGGTTTATTAATTTTGTTAATTTTTTTGAAGAACAAACTCTTTGTTTCATTGATCCTTTCTACTGTCTTTTTTGTTTCAATATCATTTATTTTTTCTCGAATTATTATTATTTCCCTGCTTCCACAGATTTTGGGCTTTGTTTGTTCTTCTTTTTCTAATTCTGTTAGGTGTCTTTTGAGGTTGTTTATGTAAGATTTTTCTTGCTTATTGAGGTGAATCTGTATTACAATGAATTTCCCTCTTAGGACTCACTTTGCTGCATCCCAAATAAGTTGGTATGGTGTGTTTTCATTTTCATTTGTCTCCAGACAATATTTGATTTCTTCTTTAATTTCTTCAATACTCCATTGTTTGTTCAGTAGCATGTTGTTTAGTCTCCACATTTTTGCCCCTTTCCCAGCTTTATTCTTGTAGTTGATTTCTAGTTTCATAGCTTTATGATCCAAAAAGATGCTCAATATTATTTCAACCCTCTTGAATTTATTGATGCTTGCTTTGTTTACCAACATATGATCTATCCTTGAGAATGTTCCATGTGCAATTGAGAAGAATGTGTAACCTGCTGTTTTTGGATGAAGTGTTCTATATATATCTATTAAGTCCATCTGGTCTAATTTTTCATTTAATTCTATAATTTCCTTCTTGATTTTCTGTCTGAATGATCTATCCATTGGTGTTAATGAGATGTTGAGGTCCCCTACCATAATTATATTGTTGTTGATGTCTCCTTTTAGTTTTGTTAATAGTTTCTTTACAAATTTTGGTGCTTCTGTGTTGGGTGTGTATATCTTTATAAGTGTTATGTCATCTTGCTGGAGTGTCCCTTTTATCATTATAAACTGCCCCTCTTTGTCTTTCTTTATCTGTTTTGCTTTGAAGTCTACTTTGTCTGATATAGGTATGGCAACACTTGCTTTCTTCTTTTGTTCATTAGTAGATTGGAGTATTGTCTTCCATCCCTTCACTCTGAGTCTGTGTTTGTCTTTGGGGCTGAGGTGTGTTTCTTGGTGGCAGCATATTGTTGGATCTTGTTCTTTGATCCATCCTGCCACTCTGTGTCTTTTCATTGGAGAGTTCAATCCATTTACATTTAGAGTAATTATTGAAATGTGGGGGCCTATTGGTGCCATTTTATCACTTGTTTTCCTGTTCTTTTGCATTTTGATTGTTTCTTGCCCCATGATTTTTGGATTACTAATTCAAGTAGGTAAACTTCTGTTATGGCTTTCTTCTTATTTGTAATTTGTGTCTTTATTCTTGTTATTTGTTTAGTGGTTACCAGGTGGTTTGTATAACACATCACATAGATAAGCTAGTCCTTTTAGTGATAGCCTCTTATTTCCTTAAATTAAAACGCTCCATCCCTTTTCTCTTCCCCTTCTAGGTTGTTATTATCAGATTTTTTTCCCTCTTCCTTTTTGTGTTGTGAGTTTGTGGTAAAAGTGACTAGGTTATATTTATTCTTGATGTTTCTGTTCCATTTTTCTTTAATGTTTTATTTAACTTTTGCTAACCTGTTCTGATGAAGAGCTGCTACTTTCTGTTATTGTCCTTCTGCTTATCTCCTTTGTTCTGGATTGTGTAACCCCTTTCCTTTTTTTGATTTTTCAGGTATGAGGTTCTTCCTGAGCATTTCTTGAAGAGGAGGTCTTGTGGCAATGAACTCCCTTAAGTTGTTTAGCTGGGAAAGTTTTTATTTCTCCATCGTATTTGAAGGATATTTTCACTGGGTGGAGTATTGTTGCCTGCAGGTTTTTGTCCTTCAGACTTTTGAATATTTCATTCCAATCTCTTCTAGGCTGTAAGGTATCACCTGAGAAATCTGCTGATAGCCTTATGGGGGTTCCTTTGTAGGTTATTTTCTTCTGCCTGGCTGCCCTTTGTATTTTCTCTTTGTCAGTGACTTTTGCTAGCTTCACTACTATATGCCTTGGGGTTGGTCTTCTTACATTGATAAAGTTTGGAGATCTATCGGCTTTTGTCACATGAGGTTCCATCTCTCTTCCCGAGTTTGGAAAGTTCTCATCCATTATTTCTTTGAACAGGCCTTCTGCCCCTTTCTCCTTCCCTTCTCCCTCTGGTATACCTTTAATCCTTATGTTGCATCTCCTAATTGAGTCGGATAATTCTCAGAGATTTTCTTCATTTCTTTTTAGTCTTAGTTCTTTCTCTTACTCTGTCTGCAGCCTTTCTATATTCCTATCCTCCAAATTGCTAATTCTGTCCTCCATATTATCGACCCTACTGTCCAGAGAGTCCAGATTTTTCTTAATCTCCTCCATTGGGTTCTTCATCTCCAGTATTTCTAATTGGTTCTTCTTTATAGTATCAAGCTCTTTTGTGACATAGCTCCTGAACTCATTTAGTTGTCTATCTGAATTCTCTTTTAACTCATTGAGTTTTTAAATAATGGCTGTTTTGAAATCATTGTCATTTAGTTTATAGATTTCATTGTCTTTGGCATTGTTTTCTGGGTACTTGTCATTTTCCTTCTGTCCTGGAGATTTAATATATTTTTTCATACTGCTTGATGGTGTGTATTTGTGCCTCCATATAGATATAGCATTTAGTCGCTGCTTCCACTTGCTGCAACTGGTGTTGGGGGGGGGCAGCTGTTTAGACTGCACCAACTGGGAACCCTGTCAGCTGTTACTGACTGGACCTGGACCCCTCCTCGTAATCACAGTGGTCCTGTCGGGTCCCTCATCAGTTGTGGGGGCAATCGCAAGGGGGCCTCAGGCTGCTGGTGCCTACTCTTGCAGACCACCTAGACACGCTCCCTCCTTGGGGTCTGCAGCAGTGTTATGGGCTTTCCCAGCACTGGGAGCAGGATCACCTATAATTGCAGCTCTGTCACTGTCAGAGCCCACAAGATCACACTTGTCCACTATAAGTCCCAGCAGAGCTATGGGTATCTTCTGCAGTCTGTGGTTAGCTCACCTAGCTGTACTACTTTTGCCTGAGGGCATTCCAGCCTTGTGATTGCCAGTTGGGACCTCTCCACTAGTGCTGTGAAGAGGCTTTCACTGAGGCTGCTGTGGGACCCTGGAGTTCCCATCTGGGCCACATAGTTGTTCCAATGGAGCATCCCCCAACCCCACACCACTCCCACGTAATCTCTGGGAGCCCCTTGCCACGTGTGGAACATGGCCAGAGTCTGTGGGCCTGGAGGCAGCTGGCAACCTGCTACCTTGTGGGGAATTCTGCTCTTTGGGAGCTTCCTGGCATTCTGAATGCTGGTCGGGGCCTCTATGCTAATGGCAAGCAGAGGTTTTCCTTGCTGGCACTGTGGGACCCTGGAGTTTCCCCCTGGGCTGTGGAGCCAGGACCTGGAGCTCAACCCAGCCCCGAAGCACATCCATGGGAAGTCTGGGTGGCTCTTGCTCCATCCCATGCACAGCTGGAGACCGTGGGTCTGGCAGCAGCAGGCAGGCTGTTGCCCTGCCAGTGAGTCTGCTCCCTGCAAGCTTCCTGGTGTTTTGAATTCTGGGCGGGGCCTCTCTGCTATTGGCTAGCAGAGGCTTTCCCTGCTGGTGGCTGTGGGAGCCTGGAGTTTCCCCCTGGGCTTAGGTGTAATCACGGGGAGCTTAGCTAGGTCTGCTGTCACCTGTTTCCACCATCGCTTTGCCGGTGAGTGAACACTCTCGCCCTTGGTGCATGGCGATGCTATGGGGGAGTTCACTGGAAGAGACCCTCTTGCAGGTACTAGGCTGTCCAGGGGTTGGGTGTCAGAGAGTTTTCACCTATCTCCACCTCTTCCTGTGGGGAAGTCCATCCACCTTCCAATGTATAGGAGCGCAGGTCTCTCAGGCATCTTGAGATGCTATCTGGATATCCTTTGTTAACTGGTGAACGTCCAATTAGTTGTAGATTTGAAGGGGGAGAGAAAAAGAAGACTACTCACTCCACCATCTTGGTCCCACCTCCTACTTTCTTATTTTTAAAATTCTCTTACATAGTCACACTGAATTATGTCTTTTTACTTTTTGATCCATTTTATTTTTTTGCTCTTTAGAAAATGAGTACCATCATACTTTCTTTTTAATTCATTCTGATATTTATGCTAGGTGAACTTAATCCATCTACCCTTTTTTTATACAATTGGCATATTGGCTTCCCATGGTGTGCTTCATTATTTTTTAATGTTTTTTGTTATTTCCTATTTTTACTTTAGTTTTTAGAAATGTGCTAACTGAATTTCCCATATTATCTTTCATTCGAGGATATCCTTTGATTTTTTGTCATACTAAAATTATACATTATTGTTAATTTGTTTCCTATAAGTGAAAAGGTGTTTAATTATTATCAAATCTGAATTCAGGCTTTTCTCTGTACCCTCACTTTACCAAATTGTTTTAATTATATAAAGTGAGACCAATCCTGACACCCACTTCTATGTAGAGAAGTGTATTTTCAAACATTTCAGGCTGATTAATAATGCAACCACAAATATTTGGAGGAGTTACAAAAATATTATCAAAAAGTGATTAGTTTGTTCCAAAAATTGTTCTTAAAAACAATCTTTTTAAAGTTTAATACCTCTACTTATTCTGTTTCTCTTAGCTATTTACTCATTTGCCATTTATAAAGTCTTCCTTCAGAGAGTATCTATTGATAACAATAAAATTTAAAGAAGATATTAAGAAGACTTTGGTTCTCTACAGTTGACCACTTTAAGTATCTGTGTAAACTATATAATATTTCAAATAGGTAATGCAAAAATCAGTTACAAAATTAAAATTTTAACTTAAGTATTAAATTATTTTAATAAATTTATTAGAAAGATTTATTTATTGATTACATAGATGAAAAGTATTTTTTACCAATAATATTAATGATAAGTATATATAGACAGGATATATGTAAATTGTAGGTACCATCTTTTTGTCAATTTCGGTTATGGCATATGGATATAGAGGCTTTAACAAACTGTATTAGGGAAGATAAATTTTATACATCCTAATTGTTTGGTACACTGATTTTCATATATGGGAATTATACGAAAAATTAAATCCAACCATATTTTTCAATCATGTTGCTCATTTTGTTAGGAAAAAAATAATGCCCAATTTAATATATCTTAGAATAGTGAGATTTAATCAGTAACACGTTGCTTCTTTTCCTTCCTGGACAAAATTAAGAGAAGAGATTCCCCAGCCAGCATGGAGAAGGAGAACTGGACCACGGTGAGGGAGGTCCTTCTGATAGGGATGCAGCCACCAGAGCCCTTCTGGACCTCCTTTTCTTGATTTCTTATTGTCCTATTTGATGACTGTCCCTGAAAACACCCTCATCTTTACCATGATTCTTGTGGATTATAGGCTTCACTCACCCATATGTTTCTTCCTTAGCCATCTGTCTTTCATTGAAACATTAACCATGGCCTGTGTTATTCCCAAGATGCTGACAGGCTTCCTCTCAGAGAGGAAGAACATCTCATTTGGTGAATGCTTCGTGCAGTCGTTTTTCTACTTCCTCTCTCGATGCACTGAGTTTGCCCTTTTTTCTGTGAGGTTCTATGACTGCTATGTGGCCATTTGCAGCCTCCTGTAGTACCCGGTGATTATGACCAGCTCATTTGGTGTCTATCTTGTCATCCTCTCCTGGATGGATGACTTTTTCTTCATCCTCCCATCTACTCTCCTTAAGGCAGGACTGTCATACTGTGGCCCCGGTGTGATTGGTTACATTTTCTGTAACAGTGTTCACTTGCTCTGTCATAGAGCTGTTGGACTCCCTCAGCTCCTTTGTCCTACTCATCAGCTTCTGTCCCTGTCATAGAGCTGTTGGACTTCCTCAGCTTCTTTGTCCTACTCATCAGCTTCTGTCCCTGTCATAGAGCTGTTGGACTTCCTCAGCTCCTTTGTCCTACTCATCAGCTTCTTTACCTCACAATGGTCTCCTTTGTTTACATCATCTCTACCATTGTGAAGATACCCTCAGGCTGAGGTCAACATAAAGCCTTTGGCACGTGTGCCTCTCACTTCCCTGTGGTCTCCATGGGTTATGGGATCTCCATCCTTGTCTATGTCTGTCCCTCACAGAAGAGCAGCCTGCATCTTAACAAGATCACTTTATCCTCTCCAGTGTCATCACATCACTCCTGAATTCCTTCATCTTCAGTCTACAGAATGAATCCATGAAAGATGCATTGAAGGTCATCTTGGCTAAGGGCCATGACTTCCTCAAGGAAATGAGATCCAAGTGATAGTGTATTTGAATGATTCCAAACCTGGGCATTCCTAGCCTTACAGAGAGTGAGTTCAGAAATTGGTACTGTAAGTGGAGGAAGGCTATTCTATGTCTTCTTCTTATTTATAATCATGATAACATAGTTAAACTGGGTTCATACACATCTTATCATTTAAGATGATTGAATACATACGAAAAACAGAAATTTGACAGTGGGACTAGTGAGATTTGTAGGACTCTGTGTAGTAGTTTATCATTATCGTGGTGGCAGTGCTTTTGCTTAAGGATAAAGTAATAGTAGTGTAGTACTGAAGGCCTATATGTGTGTTTATTACTTGATCAAGTTTATATTTTCCAAATTCATAAAAAAAAACTGTTCAGCTCTGTGGTCTAGTAGGATAGGCACATGCACACAAACACAAATTCAATGCATTGTAAACAATCAAGGACTAAATTCTGAGTTTTTAAACTCCAAAAGTTACCCAGTAATGATGAACATTTAGAATGCTGTTTTTCTTTTTAACTTTAGTTATATTTGTGTATCACTCCTCCACAGATTTGCCTTTTATCATTTACATTTTTCTTTTATGTTAGTTAAAGAATTTTCTTCTATAAGAAGTCATTATTATTTTCTAGTTAAAGAGATTTTCCTCCTCAATGAACTTGACGTATATTTGAGGTAAAAAATTTACTACTTCACAGATGCAAAAGATAACTAAAATTAAATAGACCTCATCAATCTCTGTGCCATTGTTCCTTTCAAATTTTATTTTACTTTAAGTTTAGTAATTTATTTTTTTATCTTTTCCAAACAAAATATTATCCATGTCATCAAAAACATCGCTTTTCTTATAAAAGACTTAAATCAGTACTAGATAAGAATCCAAAAGGAAAACAACCACGGCCAGAAATATTTTGCCATCTTTTGCTGCTTTTTATTTGCACGAGACCTTCTTCAGAATCCTGGCCAACTAACCTTTTCCCACTTGTAGAAAACACAGTCAAATTCAGCTCCTGAATTTTATATTTATGTCCAACAATGAAGAGAGCTTGGCTCATTTCGAATTTGAAATGTCTCAGGGAAACAATTTGATTATCTGGCTTTAGCCATATGACCTTTGCAGGACAAGTTTCATGTCATGACAAGCACCTGTGTGTTTTTGAGAGGAATTACGTTCCAGGAGGAGAATGGTTTCACTCACAATGAATAAAATAGATGGACACTAAAGAACACCTCTTAGTTGTATATGTGTAACATTGATGAGTGTGATGCTAGGTCTGTGTCTGGGATCTGAACCTGCGAACCCCAGGGCCACAGAAGTGGAGTGTGTGAACTTAACCACTATGCCACTGGCCAGCCCCAGTGTTTCTTTTGTTCTAAGGAAGCTTCCTTTCATGCTTATAGTCAGCAAGCAACACAGGAGTACTGAGTGAGTTGTAGTAGTGATCAACTGAATCTAGAACCAACATACATGCGATAAACTGGTGTATTTTATGTTAAACAAAATTAACAAGATATTTAGTAGAATTATGTTAAAATAGAATCAGATAAATTACTTTTTAACAAATAGCCATGTTAAAGAGAGATTTTTTCAGAGAGGCCTTACAAATACCCTCCCCTTTATATCCTGTGTTCAGTGATTATCTAACTCTAAGTGAAAGCTCCCTGAGATCATAAAATTTATCTATTTTCAGAGACCCCTATTGTTACTGTTCCAGGCTAATATAGGATATTCAAAATGTATTGGTTTAATTTATTGAATTATAGACTTCTTTAAAAAACTTCTGGGAAACAAACTGATTGAAGTTTCCACTTACGTAAATATCTGATTAATTTATTTCTACCTTTGTTGACATGTTTTTTGCCCCCATACCAAAAATAGATTTGGAATAGTTTTTGATAATATGTGGATATAGATATTTGCAACATTTGGCAAACAAATCTATTATTGGAAACCATAGGCAAGGATACAAACGACCAAGGAATTGCCATTATGGGAAGATGGTGTGGAGCAAAGACAATTTCCCTGAAGATAAATTATGAGAAACTTTCGACACAAATAACCACAGCACAGGCTATCCAGACATCTTGATGAGATCCCAATAGGGAAAGGAGCTTCTTCATTTTGGCTTATCACACTCTCACATGCACAAATGATCACTACATATTCAGAAGCTGAAACAAGAGATTGAGTCATTAAACAATTCGTTTGACCATTTGAGATTAGCTGACTGGATAAATAAGATAAATAAATTACAGGATCGATAAATTCTTCTTTCATAGGTTACAAAGTGGGCAGACTTGCGGGTCTAGTTGTAAGTTTGCACTCTTTAATATCGTCCTGGTCCCTCTACCCGCCAGCCCCTGGTAACCACCATTCTATTGTCAGTTTCTACTAGTTCAGCTTTTTTAGTTTGTACATATAAGTAGCATCATAAAATATTTGTTTTTTTCTCTCTGACTTATCTCACTCAGCATAATGCTCTCAAGGTCCATCCATATTGTCTTAGATGGCAGGATTTCATTCCTTCTCATGTCTGAATAATATTTCATTGTTTGTGACTTCACATCTTCTTAATCTATTCATCCATTGATGATCATTTGGGTTGCTTCTATATCTTATATCGTGGCTATTGTGAATAATGCTGCAATAAACACGGCAGTGTAGATGATTTTTTTTTATATCTTATTTTTATTCCCTTTGGATATACACCCAGAAGTACGATTACTGGATCATATGGTAGCTCTATTTTTTAATTTTTTGAGGAAGCTCCATACTGTTTTCCATAGGGGATAAAACAATTTGAATTCTCATCAACATTTCACAGACTCCCTTTTTTCCACATCCTCTCCAACACGTATGTCTTGTCTTCTTGATGGCCAATATAACAACTATGAGGTAACATCTCATTGTGGTTTTGATTTGTATTTCCCTGAGGATTATGATGCTGATCTTTTGACATACCTGTTGCCCATTTGGATGTCCCAAGTACAAATTTACTATATTGCTGAATGCTTGGAGGTAACATGAATTTTTTTTTCTCGTTCAACATTTCAGCATAAATTAGAAGTAGTATTCTGAGTCTCAGGAATTAACAATGTTTACTCAGAATATTTTATTTATTTATTATTTATTTCTAAGTTTACTGTAAATTTACTTCAGTTTTATCTGAAAGTGTCATTGCTATGCTAGTTTCCTCTACCTTCTACAGTGATGTCACTTCTCTTGACTGTGAATATCACAAAATTTAAATAAAATATTACCTAAATTCATCATCATGACCCTAATTTAGGCTGCCTCTCATAGGCATATGAACCCCTTTAACAACACATTTTAAATATCTCCTTTTAAATTTTTATGTGAAATTTCAAAATATAGGTAATAATGTTTTATCTTTGCTTGCACATACTTTATATTATTTAATAATTTATTATTTCTATAAATGATGTAATTGAACATTGTTATTCACCAAAGGATATCAGTAAAAAATAAAGAAAAAGGAATTTTATGTATTATATTATCAACTCATATTTAAGTTCCAACAATAGAAATATATGATGGCCAACTATTACATTTATCACCTTTAACTGAATATATTTAGTTTCATCAACCTCTTCTTTGATTATACAGTATTGAAAAGCTTAGAATATTGTCTTGACTCCCTAAATTCACTCAAATTTCTAGTGAGTGATGAAGAATATGATGGAAATGGAATAAAATATATACATTATTCTATATTTTCTATATATTTAACTTTATGAGTGAGATTTATGCTTTCATACGGTTTCACATTGCTCTTTAGCCTTCTTTTGCTTTAAGTTGAAGAGCTCCCTAAAGAACGTCTTGTAAATCAATTGTATTGGTGACAGACTGCCTTCACTTATATTTGTCAAGAAAGACTTTATCTTCCTTACTTTTCTGCAGAATAATTCTGGCAAACGTAGTATTTAGTTTGGCAGGGTTTTTCTTTTTTTCAGTACTTTAAAAGCACCATCCAACTCTCTCCTCTGCCTCCAAGGATTATGCTAAGAAATCTGCTGATAACCTTATGGGGGTTCCTTTATTTGTGATGTGTTACTTTTTTTTACCATTTTCAAAATTTTCTCTTTGTTGTTGACATCAGACAATGTGATTATAGTGTATCTTGATTTCTTCTTCTTTTTCTGCTCTTATTTGGAGGGCTTTGAACTTTATTAAACTGGATATCCATTTCCTTTCAAAGATTTGCAAAATTTTCAGTCATTTTTTTTCTATTTAAAGAGTTCTTCCTCTTTTTATCTCCCTTCTCTTTATGGGATTACCACAATGTTAATGTTAATTCTCTTGATGGCATCACATACATCCTATAAACTTTCTTCACTTTTTCATTTTTTAAAAATGGTTTTCTTCTGAATTTATAATTTCAAATGACTTGTCTTTGAGTTCACAGACACCTTCTTCTGCTTAATTGAATCTTAAGTGTTTGAACTCTCTATTGCATTTTTTATTTCATTCATTGTATTCTTCAACTCCAGAAGTTATATATGGTTCTTATTTGTGATTTCTAACTCTTTATTGATCTCATTTTGTTTATCTATCATTTTCCTGATTTCTTTGATTTGATTATCTGTGTTCTCTTGTTCCTCACTGAGTTTCCTTAAAAAATGTATTTTAGGGGGTCAGCCCCGTGATCTAGTGGTTAAGTTCAGTGCACTCCACTTTGCCTGCCTGGGTTCAGCTCCTGGGTGTGGACCTGCACAACTCATCCGTTGCCATGCTGTGTAGGCATCCCACATGCAAAAGAGAGGAGGACTGGCACAGCTGTTAGCTCAGGGTGAAAATTCCTCAACAACAACAATAACAAAATGTATTTTGACTTTTTGATAGATAATTTGTATGTCTCCATTTCTTTGGGATCAGTTATTGTAAAATTATTGTGTTTCTTAGGAGGTTTCATGTTTCCTTAACTTTTTGTGCTCCTTGTTGACTTGTGTTTATGTCTGCTCATTTGAAGAAGAGTAATCACCTCTTCCAGATTTTACAGAATGCCTGCTATGGGAAAGGCCCTCTCCTGAGGGTGAGCAGAAGGGCACTGGTTGGTTGAGTTGTGGTGATTCTGCCTTTGGGGCCACAGTACCATAGACTCTATGCAGCTCACTCAGCCGAGGTCAACATAGGCAAGTGAGGGGACCTCATTAGCCCAAGCTTCAGGTGTCTAAGAAAGTGGTTAGTGCTGCTGAGGTCCGTGGCTGCAAAGGCTGCTGGGATCCTCCTTATATAGGGAAGTCATTAACATGGAAATCCCTTTTGGTGATGAGCTATACCAAATTAAGGGATGAAGTAACACAAGTGAAAGGCTTCCTATGCTTTTATGCTCAGTTTTTATGCTCCATTTGTTTGCTGTAGCTGCTTCATAGTACTCCAGAGCTCTCCCAGAGATACTTTCTTTTGTTGGCAGGTAGTGATTTTATAGTTATTTTTTGTCGATAGGTCAATGTGGGCACTTATTAGCCTGGCATCTTGCTGATGTCACCAATCATCAGACACTTTTAAAAAATAAATATTATTAGAAACTTCCAAGAATGTCTTAGCTTTCTTAATAACTTTCCTATTTATCTCAATTTATTCACATATTCTTTTAATTTCCATCTTCTTCCTAACTCCCTTTTTCAAACTTTGTCAACTTTCTTGACTTGAAATATGTTGATTTAATTTTATATATTTCTTTTTTCAAAAAAAGTATCTCTAAAAGTCATAAATCTATAAGAATACTTACGGAAGTTTTCCTTAGCATATTCTCTAAAATTCCTGATATTTTGTGAAGAGCTTGTCATATAAGAAATAGTTTTCTGA
>NW_027228327.1:0-15753 GCF_037783145.1 Equus przewalskii
TGCCAGCCATGGCGGAACCACCTCTCAGACGTACCAGAACCACCTGCCGGAGAAGCTGGAAACACGTCCTGGACAGACTGGAACCACGTGACGGCCATGCCTGAACCACCTGCCGAGCACGGCGGAACCACCTGCCGGACACGCCAAAATCACCTGCGGGCTACGCCAGAACCACTTGGACGACTCTCCGAAATGACCTGCCGGGCATGTTGGAACCACCTCTCAGACGTGCCAGAAGCACGTGGCGGACAGTCCGGAATCACCTGTTGGGCATACGCAACCACCTCTGAGACGTACCAGAACCACATGCCGTGCACGCCGGAACCACCTACCGGACAGACCGGAATCAACTTTTGGGCATGCCGGAACCACCAGTCAGATGTGCCAGAAACACGTGCCGGAGACGCCGGAAGCACCTGCCGAGCACGTCACAACCACCTGCTCAACTCGCCTGAACCACCTGCCGGACACGCCAAAATCACCTGCCCGCTACACCAGCACCACTTCGGGGACAAGCCGGAATCACGTGAGGGGCATGCCGGCACAGCCTCTCAGACTGAACCTCGTGCCGGACACCACAGAACCACCTGCCGGACAGACCGGAACCACCTGCCGGACACGCCGGAACCACCGGCTCGACCCGCCGGAACGACCGCTGGACATGCAAACTCACCTGCCGGCTACGCCGGAAACACTTGGCGAAAACTCCGGAATCACCTGCCGGGCATGCCGGAACCACCTCTCAGACGTGCCAGAACCATGTGGCGGACAGTCCGGAATCACCTGTTGGGCATGCGCAACCACCTCTGAGACGTACCAGAACCACATGCCGTGCAGGCTGGAACCACCTACCGGACAGACCGGAATCACCTTTCGGGCATGCCGGAACCACCTGTCAGATGTGCCAGAAACACGTGCCGGAGACGCCGGAAGCACCTGCCAAGCACGTTGGAACCACCTGCTCAACTCGCCTGAACCACCTGCCGGACATGCCAAAATCACCTGCCGACTATGCCAGAACCACTTGGCGAACACTCCGGAATCACTTGCCGGGCATGCAGGAACCACCTCTCAGACATGCCAGAACCCCGTGCCAATGACCCCGGAAGCACCAGCCGAGCACGCCGGAACCACCTGCTCGACTCGCCAGAACCACCTGCCGATCACGCAAAAATCACCTGCCGGCTACGCCACAACCAGTTGTTGAACACTTTGGAATCACCTGCCAGGCTTGCTGGAACCACCTGCCAGTCATGCCAAAATCACCTGCCAACTACGCCAGAACCGCTTGGCGGAAACTGCGGAAACACCTGTCGGGCCGGCTGGAACCACATCTCAGACGTGCCAGAAACGTGTTCATGAGATGCTGGAACCACACCCCGAACAGACGGATACCACCTGCCAGAACCGCCTGAACCACCTGCCGAGCACGCCGGAACCACCTGCTCGACTCACTGGTACCACCTCCCTGACACGCCAAAATCACCTGCCGACTATGCCAGATCCACTTGGCGAACACTCCGGAATCAATTGCCGGGCATGCAGGAACCACCTCTCAGACATGCCAGAACCCCATGTCAATGACCCCGGAAGCACCAGCTGAGCACGCCGGAACCACCTGCTCGACTCGCCAGAACCACCTGCCCGACACGCAAAAATCATCTAGCGGCTACGCCACAACCAGTTGGTGAACACTTTGGAATCACCTGCCAATCTTGCTGGAACCACCTGCCAGTCATGCCAAAATCACCTGCCAACTACGCCAGAACCGCTTGGCGGACACTGCGGAAACACCTGTCGGGCCGGCTGGAACCACATCTCAGACGTGCCAGAAACGTGTTCATGAGATGCTGGAACCACACCCCGAACAGATGGATACCACCTGCCAGAACCGCCTGAACCACCTGCCGAGCACGCCAGAACCACCTGCTCGACTCACCGGTACCACCTCCCTGACACGCCAAAATCACCTGCTGGGTATGCCAGAACCACTTGGCGGACACTCCGGAATCATCTGCCGGACATGCCGGAACCAGCTCTCAGACACACCAGAACCAAGTGCCGGAGACGCCGGAAGCACCTGCCGAGCATGCCGGAGCCACCTGCTCGACTCGCCAGAAACACCTGCCGGACACGCCAAAATCACCTGCCGGGTATGCCAGAACCACCTGGCGGACACTACGGAATCACCTGCCGCGCATGACGGAAGCACGTGCCAGACACGCCGGAAACACCTACCGGACAGACCGGAACCACCTGCCGAGCACGCCGGAGCCACCTGTTCGACTCGCTGGAACCACCTGCCGGACAGGCCAATATCAACTGCTGGCTATGCCAGAACCACCTGGGGGACAGTCCGGGATCACCTGCCAGCCATGGCGGAACCACCTCTCAGACGTACCAGAACCACCTGCCGGAGAAGCTGGAAACACGTCCTGGACAGACTGGAACCACGTGACGCCCATGCCTGAACCACCTGCCGAGCACGGCGGAACCACCTGCCGGACATGCCAAAATCACCTGCGGGCTACGCCAGAACCACTTGGACGACTCTCCGAAATGCCCTGCCGGGCATGTTGGAACCACCTCTCAGACGTGCCAGAAGCACGTGGCGGACAGTCCGGAATCACCTGTTGGGCATACGCAACCACCTCTGAGACGTACCAGAACCACGTGCCGTGCACGCCGGAACCACCTACCGGACAGACCGGAATCAACTTTTGGGCATGCCGGAACCACCAGTCAGATGTGCCAGAAACATGTGCCGGAGACGCCGGAAGCACCTGCTGAGCACGTCGCAACCACCTGCTCAACTCGCCTGAAGCACCTGCCGGACACGCCAAAATCACCTGCCCGCTACACCAGCACCACTTCGGGGACAAGCCGGAATCACGTGAGGGCCATGCCGGCACAGCCTCTCAGACTGAACCTCGTTCCGGACACCACAGAACCACCTGCCGGACACGCCGGAACCACCGGCTCGACCCGCCGGAACGACCGCTGGACATGCAAACTCACCTGCCGGCTACGCCGGAAACACTTGGCGAACACTCCGGAATCACCTGCCGGGCATGCCGGAACCACCTCTCAGATATGCCAGAACCACGTGCCAATGACCCCGGAAGCACCTGCCGAGCACGCCGGAACCACCTGCTCGACTCGCCAGAACCACCTGCCGGACACGCAAAAATCACCTGCCGGCTACGCCACAACCAGTTGGGGAACACTTCGGAATCACCTGCCGGGCTGGCTGGAACCACCTGCCGGTCATGCCAAAATCACCTGCGTGTTATGCCAGAACCACTTGGAGGACTCTCTGGGATGACCTGCCGGGCATGCCGGAACCACCTCTCAGACGTGCCAGAACCATGTGGCGGACAGTCCGGAATCACCTGTTGGGCATGCGCAACCACCTCTGAGACGTACCAGAACCACATGCCGTGCAGGCTGGAACCACCTACCGGACAGATCGGAATCAGCTTTCGGGAATGCCGGAACCACCTGTCAGATGTGCCAGAAACACGTGCCGGAGACGCCGGAAGCACCTGCCAAGCACGTTGGAACCACCTGCTCAACTCCCCTGAACCACCTGCCGGACATGCCAAAATCACCTGCCGACTATGCCAGAACCACTTGGCGAACACTCCGGAATCACTTGCCGGGCATGCAGGAACCACCTCTCAGATATGCCAGAACCACGTGCCAATGACCCCGGGAGCACCTGCCGAGCACGCCGGAACCACCTGCTCGACTCGCCAGAACCACCTGCCGGACACGCAAAAATCACCTGCTGGCTACGCCAAAACCAGTTGGGGAACACTTCGGAATCACCTGCCGGGCTGGCTGGAACCACCTGCCGGTCATGCCAAAATCACCTGCCAACTACGCCAGTACCACTTGGCGGACACTGTGGAAACACCTGTCGGGCGGGCCGGAACCACATCTCAGACGTGCCAGAACCATGTGCATGAGATGCTGGAACCACACCCCGAACAGACGGAAAACACCTGCCAGACCCGTCTGAACAACCTGCCGAGCACGCCGGAGCCACCTGCTCGACTCGCCGGAACCACCTACCTGACATGCCCAAATCACCAGCCGGGTATGCCAGAACCACTTGGCGGACACTCCGGAATCATCTGCCGGACATGCCGGAACCAGCTCTCAGACACACCAGAACCACGTGCCGGAGACGCCAGAAGCACCTGCCGAGCATGCCGGAGCCACCTGCTCGGCTCGCCAGAAACACCTGCCGGACACGCCAAAATCACCTGCCGGGTACGCCAGAACCACCTGGCGGACACTCCGAAACCACCTGTCGCGCATGCCGTAACCACCTCTCAGACGTGCCAGAAGCACGTGCCGGACACGCCGGAATCACCTACGGGACAGACCGGAACCACCTGCCGAGCACGCCGGAGCCACCTGTTCGACTCGCTGGAAACACCTGCCGGACAGGCCAATATCAACTGCTGGCTATGCCAGAACCACCTGGGGGACGGTCTGGAATCACCTGCCAGCCATGGCGGAACCACCTCTCAGGCGTACCAGAACCACCTGCCGGAGAAGCTGGAAACACGTCCTGGACAGTCTGGAACCACCTGCCTGCCAAGCCTGAACCACCTGCCAAGCACAACGGAACAACCTGCCAGACACGCCAAAATCACCTGCGTGTTATGCCAGAACCACTTGGAGGACTCTCTGGGATGACCTGCCGGGCATGCCGCAACCACCTCTCAGACGTGCCAGAACCATGTGGCGGACAGTCCGGAATCACCTGTTGGGCATGCGCAACCACCTCTGAGACGTACCAGAACCACATGCCGTGCAGGCTGGAACCACCTACCGGACAGACCGGAATCAGCTTTCGGGCATGCCGGAACCACCTGTCAGATGTGCCAGAAACACGTGCCAGAGACGCCGGAATCACCTGCCAAGCACGTTGGAACCACCGGCTCAACTCGCCTGAACCACCTGCCGGACATGCCAAAATCACCTGCCGACTATGCCAGAACCACTTGGCGAACACTCCGGAATCACTTGCCGGGCACGCAGGAACCACCTCTCAGACATGCCAGAACCCCGTGCCAATGACCCCGGAAGCACCAGCCGAGCACGCCGGAACCACCTGCCCGACTCGCCAGAACCACCTGCCGATCACGCAAAAATCACCTGCCGGCTACGTCACAACCAGTTGGTGAACACTTTGGAATCACCTGCCAGGCTTGCTGGAACCACCTGCCAGTCATGCCAAAATCACCTGCCAACTACGCAAGAACCGCTTGGAGGACACTGCGGAAACACCTGTCGGGCCGGCTGGAACCACATCTCAGACGTGCCAGAAACGTGTTCATGAGATGCTGGAACCACACCCCGAACAGACTGATACCACCTGCCAGAACCGCCTGAACCACCTGCTGAGCACGCCGGAACCACCTGCTCGACTCACAGGTACCACCTCCCTGACACGCCAAAATCACCTGCTGGGTATGGCAGAACCACTTGGCGGACACTCCGGAATCATCTGCCGGACATGCCGGAACCAGCTCTCAGACACACCAGAACCAAGTGCCGGAGACGCCGGAAGCACCTGCCGAGCATGCCGGAGCCACCTGCTCGACTCGCCAGAAACACCTGCCGGACACGCCAAAATCACCTGCCGGGTACGCCAGAACCACCTGGTGGACACTACGGAATCACCTGCCGCGCATGCCGGAACCACCTCTCAGACGTGCCGGAAGCACGTGCCGGACACGCCGGAAACACCTACCGGACAGACCGGAACCACCTGCCAAGAACGCCGGAGCCACCTGTTCGACTCGCTGGAACCACCTGCCGGACAGGCCAATATCAACTGCTGGCTATGCCAGAACCACCTGGGGGACAGTCCGGGATCACCTGCCAGCCATGGCGGAACCACCTCTCAGACGTACCAGAACCACCTGCCGGAGAAGCTGGAAACACGTCCTGGACAGACTGGAAACACGTGACGGCCATGCCTGAACCAACTGCCGAGCACGGCGGAACCACCTGCCGGACACGCCAAAATCACCTGCGGGCTACGCCAGACCCACTTGGACGACTCTCCGAAATGACCTGCCGGGCATGTTGGAACCACCTCTCAGACGTGCCAGAAGCACGTGGCGGACAGTCCGGAATCACCTGTTGGGCATACGCAACCACCTCTGACACGTACCAGAACCACGTGCCGTGCACGCCGGAACCACCTACCGGACAGACCGGAATCAACTTTTGGGCATGCCGGAACCACCAGTCAGATGTGCCAGAAACACGTGCCGGAGACGCCGGAAGCACCTGCCGAGCACGTCGCAACCACCTGCTCAAATCGCCTGAACCACCTGCCGGACATGCCAAAATCACCTGCCCGCTACACCAGCACCACTTCGGGGACAAGCCGGAATCACGTGAGGGGCATGCCGGCACAGCCTCTCAGACTGAACCTCGTGCCGGACACCACAGAACCACCTGCCGGACAGACCGGAACCACTGCCGCACATGCCGGAACCACCGGCTCGACCCGCCGGAACGACCGCTGGACATGCAAAATCACCTGCCGGCTACGCCGGAAACACTTGGCGAACACTCCGGAATCACCTGCCGGGCATGCCGGAACCACCTCTCAGATATGCCAGAACCACGTGCCAATGACCCCGGAAGCACCTGCCAAGCACGCCGGAACCACCTGCTCGACTCGCCAGAACCACCTGCCGGACACGCAAAAATCACCTGCCGGCTACGCCACAACCAGTTGGGGAACACTTCGGAATCACCTGCCGGGCTTGCTGGAACCACCTGCCGGTCATGCCAAAATCACCTGCCAACTACGCCAGTACCACTTGGCGGACACTGTGGAAACACCTGTCGGGCCGGCCGGAACCACATCTCAGACGTGCCAGAACCATGTGCATGAGATGCTGGAACCACACCCCGAACAGACGGAAAACACCTCCCAGACCCGTCTGAACAACGTGCCGATCACGCCGGAGCCACCTGCTCGACTCGCCGGAACCACCTACCTGGCATGCCCAAATCACCAGCCGGGTATGCCAGAACCACTTGGCGGACACTCCGGAATCATCTGCCGGACATGCCGGAACCAGCTCTCAGACACACCAGAACCACGTGCCGGAGACGCCGGAAGCACCTGCCGAGCATGCCGGAGCCACCTGCTCGACTCGCCAGAAACACCTGCCGGACACGCCAAGATCACCTGCCGGGTACGCCAGAACCACCTGGCGGACACTCCGAAACCACCTGTCGCGCATGCCGGAACCACCTCTCAGACGTGCCGGAAGCACCTACCGGACAGTCCGGAACCACCTGCCGAGCACGCCGGAGCCACCTGTTCGACTCGCTGGAAACACCTGCCGGACAGGCCAATATCAACTGCTGGCTATGCCAGAACCACCTGGGGGACGGTCCGGAATCACCTGCCAGCCATGGCGGAACCACCTCTCAGACGTACCAGAACCACCTGCCGGAGAAGCTGGAAACACGTCCTGGACAGTCTGGAACCACCTGCCGGCCAAGCCTGAACCACCTGCCAAGCACAACGGAACAACCTGCCAGACACGCCAAAATCACCTGCGTGTTATGCCAGAACCACTTGGAGGACTCTCTGGGATGACCTGCCGGGCATGCCGGAACCACCTCTCAGACGTGCCAGAACCATGTGGCGGACAGTCCGGAATCACCTGTTGGGCATGCGCAACCACCTCTGAGACGTACCAGAACCACATGCCGTGCAGGCTGGAACCACCTACCGGACAGACCGGAATCAGCATTCGGGCATGCCGGAACCACCTGTCAGATGTGCCAGAAACACGTGCCGGAGACGCCGGAAGCACCTGCCAAGCACGTTGGAACCACCTGCTCAACTCGCCTGAACCACCTGCCGGACATGCCAAAATCACCTGCCGACTATGCCAGAACCACTTGGCGAACACTCCGGAATCACTTGCCGGGCATGCAGGAACCACCTCTCAGACATGCCAGAACCCCGTGCCAATGACCCCGGAAGCACCAGCCGAGCACGCCGGAACCACCTGCCCGACTCGCCAGAACCACCTGCCGATCACGCAAAAATCACCTGCCGGCTACGCCACAACCAGTTGGTGAACACTTTGGAATCACCTGCCAGGCTTGCTGGAACCACCTGCCAGTCATGCCAAAATCACCTGCCCACTACGCAAGAACCGCTTGGAGGACACTGCGGAAACACCTGTCGGGCCGGCTGGAACCACATCTCAGACGTGCCAGAAACGTGTTCATGAGATGCTGGAACCACACCCCGAACAGACTGATACCACCTGCCAGAACCGCTTGAACCACCTGCTGAGCACGCCGGAACCACCTGCTCGACTCACCGGTACCACCTCCCTGACACGCCAAAATCACCTGCTGGGTATGGCAGAACCACTTGGCGGACACTCCGGAATCATCTGCCGGACATGCCGGAACCAGCTCTCAGACACACCAGAACCAAGTGCCGGAGACGCCGGAAGCACCTGCCGAGCATGCCGGAGCCACCTGCTCGACTCGCCAGAAACACCTGCCAGACACGCCAAAATCACCTGCCGGGTACGCCAGAACCACCTGGCGGACACTCCGGAATCACCTGCCGGGCATGCCGGAACCACCTCTCAGATAAGCCAGAACCACGTGCCAATGACCCCGGAAGCACCTGCCGAGCACGCCGCAACCACCTGCTCGACTCGCCAGAACCACCTGCCGGACACGCAATAATCACCTGCCGGCTACGCCACAACCAGTTGGGGAACACTTCGGAATCACCTGCCAGGCTTGCTGGAACCACCTGCCTGTCATGCCAAAATCACCTGCCAACTACGCCAGTACCACTTGGCGGACACTGTGGAAACACCCGTCGGGCCGGCCAGAACCACATCTCAGACGTGCCAGAACCATGTGCATGAGATGCTGGAACCACACCCCGAACAGACGGAAAACACCTGCCAGACCCGTCTGAACAACGTGCCGAGCACGCCGGAGCCACCTACCTGACACGCCCAAATCACCAGCCGTGTATGCCAGAACCACTTGGCGGACACTCCGAAATCATCTGCCGGACATGCCGGAACCAGCTCTCAGACACACCAGAACCAAGTGCCGGAGACGCCGGAAGCACCTGCCGAGCATGCCGGAGCCACCTGCTCGACTCGCCAGAAACACCTGCCGGACACGCCAAAATCACCTGCCGGGTACGCCAGAACCACCTGGCGCACACTCCGAAATCACCTGCGGCATGCCGGAACCACCTCTCAGACGTGCCGGAAGCACGTGCCAGACACGCCGGAAACACCTACCGGACAGACCGGAACCACCTGCCAAGAACGCCGGAGCCACCTGTTCGACTCGCTGGAACCACCTGCCGGACAGGCCAATATCAACTGCTGGCTATGCCAGAACCACCTGGGGGACAGTCCGGGATCACCTGCCAGCCATGGCGGGACCACCTCTCAGACGTACCAGAACCACCTGCCGGAGAAGCTGGAAACACGTCCTGGACAGACTGGAACCACGTGACGGCCATGCCTGAACCACCTGCCGAGCACGGCGGAACCACCTGCCGGACACGCCAAAATCACCTGCGGGCTACGCCAGAACCACTTGGACGACTCTCCGAAATGACCTGCCGGGCATGTTGGAACCACCTCTCAGACGTGCCAGAAGCACGTGGCGGACAGTCCGGAATCACCTGTTGGGCATACGCAACCACCTCTGACACGTACCAGAACCACGTGCCGTGCACGCCGGAACCACCTACCGGACAGACCGGAATCAACTTTTGGGCATGCCGGAACCACCAGTCAGATGTGCCAGAAACACGTGCCGGAGACGCCGGAAGCACCTGCCGAGCACGTCGCAACCACCTGCTCAACTCGCCTGAACCACCTGCCGGACACGCCAAAATCACCTGCCCGCTACACCAGCACCACTTCGGGGACAATCCGGAATCACGTGAGGGGCATGCCGGCACAGCCTCTCAGATTGAACCTCGTGCCGGACACCACAGAACCACCTGCCGGACAGACCGGAACCACCTGCCGCACACGCCGGAACCACCGGCTCGACCCGCCGGAACGACCGCTGGACATGCAAAATCACCTGCCGGCTACGCCGGAAACACTTGGCGAACACTCCGGAATCACGTGCCGGGCATGCCGGAACCACCTCTCAGATATGCCAGAACCACGTGCCAATGACCCCGGAAGCACCTGCCGAGCACGCCGCAACCACCTGCTCGACTCGCCAGAACCACCTGCCGGACACGCAAAAATCACCTGCCGGCTACGCCACAACCAGTTGGGGAACACTTCGGAATCACCTGCCGGGCTTGCTGGAACCACCTGCCGGTCATGCCAAAATCACCTGCCAACTACGCCAGTACCACTTGGCGGACACTGTGGAAACACCTGTCGGGCCGGCCGGAACCACATCTCAGACGTGCCAGAACCATGTGCATGAGATGCTGGAACCACACCCCGAACAGACGGAAAACACCTGCCAGACCCGTGTGAACAACGTGCCGATCACGCCGGAGCCACCTGCTCGACTCGCCGGAACCACCTACCTGACATGCCCAAATCACCAGCCGGGTATGCCAGAACCACTAGGCGGACACTCCGGAATCATCTGCCGGACATGCCGGAACCAGCTCTCAGACACACCAGAACCACGTGCCGGAGACGCCAGAAGCACCTGCCGAGCATGCCGGAGCCACCTGCTCGACTCGCCAGAAACACCTGCCGGACACGCCAAAATCACCTGCCGGGTACGCCAGAACCACCTGGCGGACACTCCGAAACCACCTGTCGCGCATGCCGGAACCACCTCTCAGACGTGCCGGAAGCAGGTGCCGGACACGCCGGAATCACCTACCGGACAGACCGGAACCACCTGCCGAGCACGCCGGAGCCACCTGTTCGACTCGCTGGAAACACCTGCCGGACAGGCCAATATCAACTGCTGGCTATGCCAGAACCACCTGGGGGACGGTCCGGAATCACCTGCCAGCCATGGCGGAACCACCTCTCAGGCGTACCAGAACCACCTGCCGGAAAAGCTGGAAACACGTCCTGGACAGTCTGGAACCACCTGCCGGCCAAGCCTGAACCACCTGCCAAGCACAACGGAACAACCTGCCAGACACGCCAAAATCACCTGCGTGTTATGCCAGAACCACTTGGAGGACTCTCTGGGATGACCTGCCGGGCATGCCGGAACCACCTCTCAGAAGTGCCAGAACCATGTGGCGGACAGTCCGGAATCACCTGTTGGGCATGCGCAACCACCTCTGAGACGTACCAGAACCACATGCCGTGCCGGCTGGAACCACCTACCGGACAGACCGGAATCACCTTTCGGGCATGCCGGAACCACCTGTCAGATGTGCCAGAAACACGTGCCGGAGACGCCGGAAGCACCTGCCAAGCACGTTGGAACCACCTGCTCAACTCGCCTGAACCACCTGCCGGACATGCCAAAATCACCTGCCGACTATGCCAGAACCACTTGGCGAACACTCCGGAATCACTTCCCAGGCATGCAGGAACCACCTCTCAGACATGCCAGAACCCCGTGCCAATGACCCCGGAAGCTCCAGCCGAGCACGCCGGAACCACCTGCTCGACTCGCCAGAACCACCTGCCGATCACGCAAAAATCACCTGCCGGGTACCCCACCACCAGTTGGTGAACACTTTGGAATCACCTGCCAGGCTTGCTGGAACCACCTGCCAGTCATGCCAAAATCACCTGCCCACTACGCCAGAACCGCTTGGCGGACACTGCGGAAACACCTGTCCGGCCGGCTGGAACCACATCTCAGACGTGCCAGAAACGTGTTCATGAGATGCTGGAACCACACCCCGAACAGACGGATACCACCTGCCAGAACCGCCTGAACCACCTGCTGAGCACGCCGGAACCACCTGCTCGACTCACCGGTACCACCTCCCTGACACGCCAAAATCACCTGCTGGGTATGCCAGAACCACTTGGCGGACACTCCGGAATCATCTGCCGGACATGCCGGAACCAGCTCTCAGACACACCAGAACCAAGTGCCGGAGACGCCGGAAGCACCTGCCGAGCATGCCGGAGCCACCTGCTCGACTCGCCAGAAACACCTGCCGGACACGCCAAAATCACCTGCCGGGTACGCCAGAACCACCTGGCGGACACTACGGAATCACCTGCCGCGCATGCTGGAACCACCTCTCAGACGTGCCGGAAGCACGTGCCGGACACGCCGGAAACACCTACCGGACAGACCGGAACCACCTGCCAAGAACGCCGGAGCCACCTGTTCGACTCGCTGGAACCACCTGCCAGACAGGCCAATATCAACTGCTGGCTATGCCAGAACCACCTGGGGGACGGTCCGGGATCACCTGCCAGCCATGGCGGAACCACCTCTCAGACGTACCAGAACCACCTGCCGGAGAAGCTGGAAACACGTCCTGGACAGACTGGAACCACGTGACGGCCATGCCTGAACCACCTGCCGAGCACGGCGGAACCACCTGCCGGACACGCCAAAATCACCTGCGGGCTACGCCAGAACCACTTGGACGACTCTCCGAAATGACCTACCGGGGATGTTGGAACCACGTCTCAGACGTGCCAGAAGCACGTGGCGGACATTCTGGGATCACCTGTTGGGCATACGCAACCACCTCTGACACGTACCAGAACCACGTGCCGTGCACGCCGGAACCACCTACCGGACAGACCGGAATCAACTTTTGGGCATGCCGGAACCACCACTCAGATGTGCCAGAAACACGTGCCGGAGACGCCGGAAGCACCTGCCGAGCACGTCGCAACCACCTGCTCAACTCGCCTGAACCACCTGCCGGACATGCCAAAATCACCTGCCCGCTACACCAGCACCACTTCGGGGACAAGCCGGAATCACGTGAGGGGCATGCCGGCACAGCCTCTCAGACTGAACCTCGTGCCGGACACCACAGAACCACCTGCCGGACAGACCGGAACCACCTGCCGCACACGCCGGAACCACCGGCTCGACCCGCCGGAACGACCGCTGCACATGCAAAATCACCCGCCGGCTACGCCGGAAACACTTGGCGAACACTCCGGAATCACGTGCCGGGCATGCCGGAACCACCTCTCAGATATGCCAGAACCACGTGTCAATGACCCCGGAAGCACCTGCCGAGCACGCCGGAACCACCTGCTCGACTCGCCAGAACCACCTGCCGGACACGCAAAAATCACCTGCCGGCTACGCCACAACCAGTTGGGGAACACTTCGGAATCACCTGCCGGGCTTGCTGGAACCACCTGCCGGTCATGCCAAAATCACCTGCCAACTACGCCAGTACCACTTGGCGGACACTGTGGAAACACCTGTCGGGCCGGCCGGAACCACATCTCAGACGTGCCAGAACCATGTGCATGAGATGCTGGAACCACACCCCGAACAGACGGAAAACACCTGCCAGACCCGTCTGAACAACCTGCCGAGCACGCCGGAGCCACCGGCTCGACTCGCCGGAACCACCTACCTGAGATGCCCAAATCACCAGCCGGGTATGCCAGAACCACTTGGCGGACACTCCGGAATCATCTGCCGGACATGCCGGAACCAGCTCTCAGACACACCAGAACCAGGTGCCGGAGACGCCGGAAGCACCTGCCGAGCATGCCGGAGGCACCTGCTCGACTCGCCAGAAACACCTGCCGGACACGCCAAAATCACCTGCCGGGTACGCCAGAACCACCTGGCGGACACTCCGAAACCACCTGTCGCGCATGCCGGAACCACCTCTCAGACGTGCCGGAAGCACGTGCCGGACACGCCGGAATCACCTACCGGACAGACCGGAACCACCTGCCGAGCACGCCGGAGCCACCTGTTCGACTCGCTGGAAACACCTGCCGGACAGGCCAATATCAAATTCTGGCCATGCCAGAACCACCTGGGGGACGGTCCGGAATCACCTGCCAGCCATGGCGGAACCACCTCTCAGACGTACCAGAACCACCTGCCGGAGAAGCTGGAAACACGTCCTGGACAGTCTGGAACCACCTGCCGGCCAAGCCTGAACCACCTGCCAAGCACAACGGAACAACCTGCCAGAAACGCCAAAATCACCTGTGTGTTATGCCAGAACCACTTGGAGGACTCTCTGGGATGACCTGCCGGGCATGCCGGAACCACCTCTCAGACGTGCCAGAACCATGTGGCGGACAGTCCGGAATCACCTGTTGGGCATGCGCAACCACCTCTGAGACGTACCAGAACCACATGCCGTGCCGGCTGGAACCACCTACCGGACAGACCGGAATCACCTTTCGGGCATGCCGGAACCACCTGTCAGATGTGCCAGAAACACGTGCCGGAGACGCCGGAAGCACCTGCCAAGCACGTTGGAACCACCTGCTCAACTCGCCTGAACCACCTGCCGGACATGCCAAAATCACCTGCCGACTATGCCAGAACCACTTGGCGAACACTCCGGAATCACTTGCCGGGCATGCAGGAACCACCTCTCAGACATGCCAGAACCCCGTGCCAATGACCCCGGAAGCACCAGCCGAGCACGCCGGAACCACCTGCCCGACTCGCCAGAACCACCTGCCGATCACGCAAAAATCACCTGCCGGCTACGCCACAACCAGTTGGTGAACACTTTGGAATCACCTGCCAGGCTTGCTGGAACCACCTGCCAGTCATGCCAAAATCACCTGCCAACTACGCCAGAACCGCTTGGAGGACACTGCGGAATCATCTGCCGGACATGCCGGAACCAGCTCTCAGACACACCAGAACCAAGTGCCGGAGACGCCGGAAGCACCTGCCGAGCATGCCGGAGCCACCTGCTCGACTCGCCAGAAACACCTGCCGGACACGCCAAAATCACCTGCCGGGTACGCCAGAACCACGTGGCGGACACTACGGAATCACCTGCCGCGCATGCTGGAACCACCTCTCAGACGTGCCGGAAGCACGTGCTGGACACGCCGGAAACACCTACCGGACAGACCGGAACCACCTGCCAAGAACGCCGGAGCCACCTGTTCGACTCGCTGGAACCACCTGCCAGACAGGCCAATATCAACTGCTGGCTATGCCAGAACCACCTGGGGGACGGTCCGGGATTACCTGCCAGCCATGGCGGAACCACCTCTCAGACGTACCAGAACCACCTGCCGGAGAAGCTTGAAACACGTCCTGGACAGACTGGAACCACGTGACGGCCATGCCTGAACCACCTGCCGAGCACGGCGGAACCACCTGCCGGACACGCCAAAATCACCTGCGGGCTACGCCAGAACCACTTGGACGACTCTCCGAAATGGCCTGCTGGGGATGTTGGAACCACCTCTCAGACGTGCCAGAAGCACGTGGCGGACATTCTGGAATCACCTGTTGGGCATACGCAACCACCTCTGACACGTACCAGAACCACGTGCCGTGCACGCCGGAACCACCTACCGGACAGACCGGAATCAACTTTTGGGCATGCCGGAACCACCAGTCAGATGTGCCAGAAACACGTGCCGGAGACGCCGGAAGCACCTGCCGAGCACGTCGCAACCACCTGCTCAACTCGCCTGAACCACCTGCCGGACACGCCAAAATCACCTGCCCGCTACACCAGCACCACTTCGGGGACAAGCCGGAATCACGTGAGGGGCATGCCGGCACAGCCTCTCAGACTGAACCTCGTGCGGGACACCA
>NW_027228328.1:0-13846 GCF_037783145.1 Equus przewalskii
TTCCACAGTGTCCGCCAAGTGGTACTGGCGTAGTTGGCAAGTGATTTTGGCATGACCGGCAGGTGGTTCCAACATGCCCGGCAGGTCATTTCGGAGAGTCGTCCAAGTGGTTCTGGCGTAGCCAGCAGGTGATTTTTGCGTGTCCGGCAGGTGGTTCCAGCGAGTCGAACAGGTGGCTCCGGAGTTCTTGGCAGGTGGTTCCGGGGTCTCCGGCAGGTGGTTCTGGTGTGTCTGAGCGCTGTTTCCGGCATGTCCGGCAGATGATTCCGGAGTGTCCGCCAAGTGGTTCTGGCATACCCGGCTGGTGATTTGGGCATGTCAGCGGTGGTTCCGGCGAGTCGAGCAGGTGGCTCCGGCGTGCTCGGCAGGTTGTTCAGACGGGTCTGGCAGGTGTTTTCTGTTCGTGGTGTGGTTCCAGCATCTCATGCACATGGTTCTGGCACGTCTGAGATGTCGTTCGGCGGGGTTTAGGGTGGTTGCGAGGAGGTTCCAGCAAGCCCGGAAGGTGATTCCAAAGTGTTCCCCAACTGGTTGTGGCGTAGCCGGCAGGTAATTTTGGCGTGTCCGGCAGGTGGTTCAGGCGAGTTGAGCAGGTGGTTGCGACGTGCTCGGCAGGTGCTTCCGGCGTCTCCGGCACGTGTTACTGGCACATCTGACTGGTGGTTCCGGCATGCCCAAAAGTTGATTCCGGTCTGTCCGGTAGGTGGTTCCGGCGTGCACGGCACGTGGTTCTGGTACGTGTCAGAGGTGGTTGCGTATGCCCAACAGGTGATTCCGGACTGTCCGCCACGTGCTTCTGGCACTTCTGAGAGGTGGTTCCAACATGCCCGGCAGGTCATTTCGGAGAGTCGTCCAAGTGGTTCTGGCGTAGCCCGCAGGTGATTTTGGCGTGTCCGGCAGGTGGTTCCGCCGTGCTCGGCTGGTGGTTCAGGCATGGGCGTCACGTGGTTCCAGTCTGTCCAGGACGTGTTTCCAGCTAATCCGGCAGGTGGTTCAGGTACGTCTGAGAGGTGGTTCCGCCATGGCTGGCAGGTGATCCCGGACTGTCCCCCAGGTGGTTCTGGCATAGCCAGCAGTTGATATTGGCCTGTCCGGCAGGTGGTTCCAGCGAGTCGAACAGGTGGCTCCGGCGTTCTTGGCAGGTGGTTCCGGTCTGTCCGGTAGGTGTTTCCGGCGTGTCTGGCACGTGCTTCCGGTACGTCTGAAAGGTGGTTCCGGCATGCGCGGCAGGTGATTCCGTAGTGTCCGCCAGGTGGTTCTGGCATACCCGGCAGGTGATTTTGGCGTGTCCGGCAGGTGTTTCTGGCGAGTCGAGCAGGTGGCTCCGGCATGCTCGGCAGGTGCTTCCGGCATCTCCGGCACTTGGTTCTGGTGTGTCTGAGAGCCGGTTCCGGCATGTCCGGCAGATGATTCCGGAGTGTCCGCCAAGTGGTTCTGGCATACCCAGCAGGTGATTTTGGCGTGTCAGGGAGGTGGTACCGGTGAGTCGAGCAGGTGGTTCCGGCGTGCTCGGCAGGTGGTTCAGGCAGTTCTGGCAGGTGGTATCCGTCTGTTCGGGGTGTGGTTCCAGCATCTCTTGAACACGTTTCTGGCACGTCTGAGATGTGGTTCCAGCCGGCCCGACAGGTGTTTCCGCAGTGTCCGCCAAGCGGTTCTGGCGTAGTTGGCAGGTGATTTTGGCATGACTGGCAGGTGGTTCCAGCAAGCCTGGCAGGTGATTCCAAAGTGTTCCCCAACTGGTTGTGGCGAAGCCGGCAGGTGATTTTTGCGTGATCGGCAGGTGGTTCTGGCGAGTCGAGCAGGTGGTTCCGGCGTGCTCGGCTGGTGCTTCCGGGGTCATTGGCACGGGGTTCTGGCATGTCTGAGAGGTGGTTCCTGCATGCCCGGCAAGTGATTCCGGAGTGTTCGCCAAGTGGTTCTGGCATAGTCGGCAGGTGATTTTGGCGTGTCCGGCAGGTGGTTCAGGCGAGTTGAGCAGGTGGTTGCGACGTGCTCGGCAGGTGCTTCCGGCGTCTCCGGCACGTGTTTCTGGCACATCTGACTGGTGGTTCCGGCATGCCCAAAAGTTGATTCCGGTCTGTCCGGTAGGTGGTTCCAGCCTGCACGGCATGTGGTTCTGGTACGTCTCAGAGGTGGTTGCGCACGCCCAACAGGTGATTCCGGACTGTCCGCCACATGGTTCTGGCACGTCTGAGAGGTGGTTCCGGCATGCCCGGCAGGTCATCCCAGAGAGTCCTCCAAGTGGTTCTGGCATAACACGCAGGTGATTTTGGCGTGTCTGGCAGGTTGTTCCGTTGTGCTTGGCAGGTGGTTCAGGCTTGGCCGGCAGGTGGTTCCAGACTGTCCAGGACGTGTTTCCAGCTTCTCCGGCAGGTGGTTCTGGTACGTCTGAGAGGTGGTTCCGCCATGGCTGGCAGGTGATTCCGGACCGTCCCCCAGGTGGTTCTGGCATAGCCAGCAGTTGATATTGGCCTGTCCGGCAGGTGGTTCCAGCGAGTCGAACAGGTGGCTCCGGCGTGCTCGGCAGGTGGTTCCGGTCTGTCCGGTAGGTGATTCCGGCGTGTCCGGCACGTGCTTCCGGCACGTCTGAGAGGTGGTTCCGGCATGCGCGACAGGTGATTTCGGAGTGTCCGCCAGGTGGTTCTGGCGTACCCGGCAGGTGATTTTGGCGTGTCCGGCAGGTGTTTCTGGCGAGTCGAGCAGGTGGCTCCGGCATGCTCGGCAGGTGCTTCCGGCGTCTCCGGCACGTGGTTCTGGTGTGTCTGAGAGCTGGTTCCGGCATGTCCGGCAGATGATTCCGGAGTGTCCGCCAAGTGGTTCTGGCATACCCGGCTGGTGATTTGGGCATGTAAGGTAGGGGGTTCCGGCGAGTCGAGCAGGTGGCTCCGGCGTGCTCGGCAGGTTGTTCAGACGGGTCTGGCAGGTGTTTTCCGTCTGTTCGGGGTGTGGTTCCAGCATCTCATGCACATGGTTCTGGCACGTCTGAGATGTGGTTCCGGCCGGCCGACAGGTGTTTCCACAGTGTCCGCCAAGTGGTACTGGCGTAGTTGGCAGGTGATTTTGGCATGACCGGGAGGTGGTTCCAGCAAGCCCGGCAAGTGATTCCGAAGTGTTCCCCAACTGGTTGTGGCGTAGCCGGCAGGTGATTTTTGCGTGTCCGGCAGGTGGTTCTGGCGAGTCGAGCAGGTGGTTCCGGCGTGCTCGGCAGGTGCTTCCTGGGTCATTGGCACGTGGTTCTGGCATATCTGAGAGGTGGTTCCGGCATGCCCGGCAGGTGATTCCGGAGTGTTCGCCAAGTGTTTCCGGCGTAGCCGGCAGGTGAGTTTGCATGTCCAGCGGTCGTTCTGGCGGGATCGAGCCGGTGGTTCCGGCGTGTCCGGCAGGTGGTTCCGGTCTGTCCGGCAGGTGGTTCTGTGGTGTCCGGCACAAGGTTCAGTCTGAGAGGCTGTGCCGGCATGCCCCTCACGTGATTCCGGCTTGTCCCCGAAGTGGTGCTGGTGTAGCGGGCAGGTGATTTTGGCGTGTCCGGCAGGTGGTTGAGGCGAGTTGAGCAGGTGGTTGCGACGTGCTCGGCAGGTGCTTCCGGCGTCTCCGGCACGTGTTTCTGGCACATCTGACTGGTGGTTCCGGCATGCCCAAAAGTTGATTCCGGTCTGTCCGGTAGGTGGTTCCAGCGTGCACGGCACGTGGTTCTGGTACGTGTCAGAGGTGGTTGCGTATGGCCAACAGGTGAATCCGGACTGTCCGCCACGTGCTTCTGGCACGTCTGAGAGGTGGTTCCAACATGCCCGGCAGGTCATTTCGGAGAGTCGTCCAAGTGGTTCTGGCGTAGCCCGCAGGTGATTTTGGTGTGTCCGTCAGGTGGTTCCGCCGAGCTCGCCAGGTGGTTCAGGCATGGCCGTCACGTGGTTCCAGTCTGTCCAGGACGTGTTTCCAGCTTCTCCGGCAGGTGGTTCTGGTACGTCTGAGAGGTGGTTCTGCCATGGCTGGCAGGTGATCCCGGACTGTCCCCCAGGTGGTTCTGGCATAGCCAGCAGTTGATATTGGCCTGTCCGGCAGGTGGTTCCAGCGAGTCGAACAGGTGGCTCCGGTGTTCTTTGCAGGTGGTTCCGGTCTGTCCGGTAGGTGTTTCCGGCGTGTCTGGCACGTGCTTCCGGCATGCGCGGCAGGTGATTCCGTAGTGTCCGCCAGGTGGTTCTGGCATACCCGGCAGGTGATTTTGGCGTGTCCGGCAGGTGTTTCTGGCGAGTCGAGCAGGTGGCTCCGGCATGCTCGGCAGGTGCTTCCGGCGTCTCCGGCACTTGGTTCTGGTGTGTCTGAGAGCTGGTTCCGGCATGTCCGGCAGATGATTCCGGAGTGTCCGCCAAGTGGTTCTGGCATACCCAGCAGGTGATTTTGGCGTGTCAGGGAGGTGGTACCGGTGAGTCGAGCAGGTGGTTCCGGCGTGCTCGGCAGGTGGTTCAGGCGGTTCTGGCAGGTGGTATCCGTCTGTTCGGGGTGTGGTTCCAGCATCTCATGAACACGTTTCTGGCACGTCTGAGATGTGGTTCCAGCCGGCCCGACAGGTGTTTCCGCAGTGTCCGCCAAGCGGTTCTGGCGTAGTTGGCAGGTGATTTTGGCATGACTGGCAGGTGGTTCCAGCAAGTCTGGCAGGTGATTCCAAAGTGTTCACCAACTGGTTGTGGCGTAGCCGGCAGGTGATTTCTGCGTGATCGGCAGGTGGTTCTGGCGAGTCGAGCAGGTGGTTCCGGCGTGCTCGGCTGGTGCTTCCGGGGTCATCGGCACGGGGTTCTGGCATGTCTGAGAAGTGGTTCCTGCATGCCCGGCAAGTGATTCCGGAGTGTTCGCCAAGTGGTTCTGGCATAGTCGGCAGGTGATTTTGGCATGTCCGGCAGGTGGTTCAGGCGAGTTGAGCAGGTGGTTCCAACGTGCTTGGCAGGTGCTTCCGGCGTCTCCGGCACGTGTTTCTGGCACATCTGACAGGTGGTTCCGGCATGCCCGAAAGGTGATTCCGGTCTGTCCGGTAGGTGGTTCCAGCCTGCACGGCATGTGGTTCTGGTACGTCTCAGAGGTGGTTGCGCACACCCAACAGGTGATTCCGGACTGTCCGCCACATGGTTCTGGCACGTCTGAGAGGTGGTTCCGGCATGCCCGGCAGGTCATCCCAGAGAGTCCTCCAAGTGGTTCTGGCATAACACGCAGGTGATTTTGGCGTGTCTGGCAGGTTGTTCCGTTGTGCTTGGCAGGTGGTTCAGGCTTGGCCGGCAGGTGGTTCCAGACTGTCCAGGACGTGTTTCCAGCTTCTCCGGCAGGTGGTTCTGGTACGTCTGAGAGGTGGTTCCGCCATGGCTGGCAGGTGATTCCGGACCGCCCCCAGGTGGTTCTGGCATAGCCAGCAGTTGATATTGGCCTGTCCGGCAGGTGGTTCCAGCGAGTCGAACACGTGGCTCCGGCGTGCTCGGCAGGTGGTTCCGGTCTGTCTGGTAGGTGATTCCGGCGTGTCCGGCACGTGCTTCCGGCACGTCTGAGAGGTGGTTCCGGCATGCGCGACAGGTGATTTCGGAGTGTCCGCCAGGTGGTTCTGGCGTACCTGGCAGGTGATTTTGGCGTGTCCGGCAGGTGTTTCTGGCGAGTCGAGCAGGTGGCTCCGGAATGCTCGGCAGGTGCTTCCGGCGTCTCCGGCACGTGGTTCTGGTGTGTCTGAGAGCTGGTTCCGGCATGTCCGGCAGATGATTCCGGAGTGTCCGCCAATTGGTTCTGGCATACCCGGCTGGTGATTTGGGCATGTCAGGTAGGTGGTTCCGGCGAGTCGAGCAGGTGGCTCCGGCGTGCTCGGCAGGTTGTTCAGACGGGTCTGGCAGGTGTTTTCCGTCTTTTCGGGGTGTGGTTCCAGCATCTCATGCACATGGTTCTGGCACGTCTGAGATGTGGTTCCGGCCGGCCCGACAGGTGTTTCCACAGTGTCCGCCAAGTGGTACTGGCGTAGTTGGCAGGTGATTTTGGCATGACCGGCAGGTGGTTCCAGCAAGCCCGGCAGGTGATTCCGAAGTGTTCCCCAACTGGTTGTGGCGTAGCAGGCAGGTGATTTTTGCGTGTCCGGCAGGTGGTTCTGTCATATCTGAGAGGTGGTTCCGGCATGCCCGGCAGGTGATTCCGGAGTCTTCGCCAAGTGTTTCCGGCGTAGCCGGCAGGTGAGTTTGCATGTCCAGCGGTCGTTCCGGCGGGATCGAGCCGGTGGTTCCGGCGTGTCCGGCAGGTGGTTCCGGTCTGTCCGGCAGGTGGTTCTGTGGTGTCCGGCACGAGGTTCAGTCTGAGAGGCTGTGCCGGCATGCCCCTCACGTGATTCCGGCTTGTCCCCGAAGTGGTGCTGGTGTAGCGGGCAGGTGATTTTGGCGTGTCCGGCAGGTGGTTCAGGCGAGTTGAGCAGGTGGTTGCGACGTGCTCGGCAGGTGCTTCCGGCGTCTCCGGCACGTGTTTCTGGCACATCTGACTGGTGGTTCCGGCATGCCCAAAAGTTGATTCCGGTCTGTCCGGTAGGTGGTTCCGGTGTGCACGGCACGTGCTTCTGGTGCGTCTCAGAGGTGGTTGCGTATGCCCAACAGGTGATTCCGGACTGTCCGCCACGTGCTTCTGGCACGTCTGAGAGGTGGTTCCAACATGCCCGGCAGGTCATTTCGGAGAGTCGTCCAAGTGGTTCTGGCGTAGCCCGCAGGTGATTTTGGCGTGTCCGGCAGGTGGTTCCGCCGTGCTCGGCAGGTGGTTCAGGCATGGCCGTCACGTGGTTCCAGTCTGTCCAGGACGTGTTTCCAGCTTCTCCGGCAGGTGGTTCTGGTACGTCTGAGAGGTGGTTCCGCCATGGCTGGCAGGTGATCCCGGACTGTCCCCCAGGTGGTTCTGGCATAGCCAGCAGTTGATATTGGCCTGTCCGGCAGGTGGTTCCAGCGAGTCGAACAGGTGGCTCCGGCGTTCTTGGCAGGTGGTTCCGGTCTTTCCGGTAGGTGTTTCCGGCGTGTCTGGCACGTGCTTCTGGCATGCGCGGCAGGTGATTCCGTAGTGTCCGCCAGGTGGTTCTGGCATACCCGGCAGGTGATTTTGGCGTATCCGGCGGGTGTTTCTGGCGAGTCGAGCAGGTGGCTCCGGCATGCTCGGCAGGTGCTTCCGGCGTCTCCGGCACTTGGTTCTGGTGTGTCTGAGAGCTGGTTCCGGCATGTCCGGCAAATGATTCCGGAGTGTCCGCCAAGTGGTTCTGGCATACCCAGCCGATGATTTTGGCCTGTCCGGCAGGTGGTTCCAGCGAGTCGAACAGTTGGCTCCAGCGTGCTCGGCAGGTGCTTCCTGGGTCATTGGCACGTGCTTCTGGAATATCTGAGAGGTGGTTCCGGCATGCCCGGCAGGTGATTCCGGAGTGTTCGCCAAGTGTTTCCGGCGTAGCCTGCAGGTGATTTTGCATGTCCAGCGGTCGTTCCGGCGGGTCGAGCCGGTGGTTCCGGCGTGTCCGGCAGGTGGTTCCGGTCTGTCCGGCAGGTGATTCTGTGGTGTCCGGCACGAGGTTCAGTCTGAGCGGCTGTGCCGGCATGCCCCTCACGTGATTCCGGCTTGTCCCCGAAGTGGTGCTGGTGTAGCGCGCAGATGATTTTGGCGTGTCCGGCAGGTGGTTCAGGCGAGTTGAGCAGGTGGTTGCGACGTGCTCGGCAGGTGCTTCCGGCGTCTCCGGCACGTGTTTCTGGCACATCTGACTGGTGGTTCCGGCATGCCCAAAAGTTGATTCCGGTCTGTCCGGTAGGTGGTTCCGGCGTGCACGGCACGTGGTTCTGGTACGTGTCAGAGGTGGTTGCGTATGCAAAACAGGTGATTCCGGACTGTCCGCCACGTGCTTCTGGCACGTCTGAGAGGTGGTTCCAACATGCCCGGCAGGTCATTTCGGAGAGTCGTCGAAGTGGTTCTGGCGTAGCCAGCAGGTGATTTTGGCCTGTCCGGCAGGTGGTTCCAGCGAGTCGAACTGGTGGCTCCGGAGTTCTTGGCAGGTGGTTCCGGCGTCTCCGGCAGGTGGTTCTGGTGTGTCTGAGCGCTGTTTCCGGCATGTCCGGCAGATGATTCCGGAGTGTCCGCCAAGTGGTTCTGGCATACCCGGCTGGTGATTTGGGCATGTCAGGTAGGTGGTTCCGGCGAGTCGAGCAGGTGGCTCCGGCGTGCTCGGCAGGTTGTTCAGACGGGTCTGGCAGGTGTTTTCCGTCTGTTCGTGGTGTGGTTCCAGCATCTCATGCACATGGTTCTGGCACGTCTGAGATGTCGTTCCGGCCGGCCCGACAGGTGTTTCCACAGTGTCCACCAAGTGGTACTGGCGTAGTTGGCAGGTGATTTTGGCATGACCGGCAGGAGGTTCCAGCAAGCCCGGAAGGTGATTCCAAAGTGTTCCCCAACTGGTTGTGGCGTAGCCGGCAGGTAATTTTGGCGTGTCCGGCAGGTGGTTCAGGCGAGTTGAGCAGGTGGTTGCGACGTGCTCGGCAGGTGCTTCCGGCGTCTCCGGCACATGTTACTGGCACATCTGACTGGTGGTTCCGGCATGCCCAAAAGTTGATTCCGGTCTGTCCGGTAGGTGGTTCCGGCGTGCACGGCACGTGGTTCTGGTACGTCTCAGAGGTGGTTGCGTATGCCCAACAGGTGATTCCGGACTGTCCGCCACGTGCTTCTGGCACTTCTGAGAGGTGGTTCCAACATGCCCGGCAGGTCATTTCGGAGAGTCGTCCAAGTGGTTCTGGCGTAGCCCGCAGGTGATTTTGGCGTGTCCGGCATGTGGTTCCGCCGTGCTCGGCTGGTGGTTCAGGCATGGGCGTCACGTGGTTCCAGTCTGTCCAGGACGTGTTTCCAGCTAATCCGGCAGGTGGTTCAGGTACGTCTGAGAGGTGGTTCCGCCATGGCTGGCAGGTGATCCCGGACTGTCCCCCAGGTGGTTCTGGCATAGCCAGCAGTTGATATTGGCCTGTCCGGCAGGTGGTTCCAGCGAGTCGAACAGGTGGCTCCGGCGTTCTTGGCAGGTGGTTCCGGTCTGTCCGGTAGGTGTTTCCGGCGTGTCTGGCACGTGCTTCCGGTACGTCTGAAAGGTGGTTCCGGCATGCGCGGCAGGTGATTCCGTAGTGTCCGCCAGGTGGTTCTGGCATACCCGGCAGGTGATTTTGGCGTGTCCGGCAGGTGTTTCTGGCGAGTCGAGCAGGTGGCTCCGGCATGCTCGGCAGGTGCTTCCGGCATCTCCGGCACTTGGTTCTGGTGTGTCTGAGAGCCGGTTCCGGCATGTCCGGCAGATGATTCCGGAGTGTCCCCCAAGTGGTTCTGGCATACCCAGCAGGTGATTTTGGCGTGTCAGGGAGGTGGTACCGGTGAGTCGAGCAGGTGGTTCCGGCGTGCTCGGCAGGTGGTTCAGGCGGTTCTGGCAGGTGGTATCCGTCTGTTCGGGGTGTGGTTCCAGCATCTCTTGAACACGTTTCTGGCACGTCTGAGATGTGGTTCCAGCCGGCCCGACAGGTGTTTCCGCAGTGTCCGCCAAGCGGTTCTGGCGTAGTTGGCAGGTGATTTTGGCATGACTGGCAGGTGGTTCCAGCAAGCCTGGCAGGTGATTCCAAAGTGTTCCCCAACTGGTTGTGGCGAAGCCGGCAGGTGATTTTTGCGTGATCGGCAGGTGGTTCTGGCGAGTCGAGCAGGTGGTTCCGGCGTGCTCGGCTGGTGCTTCCTGGGTCATTGGCACGGGGTTCTGGCATGTCTGAGAGGTGGTTCCTGCATGCCCGGCAAGTGATTCCGGAGTGTTCGCCAAGTGGTTCTGGCATAGTCGGCAGGTGATTTTGGCGTGTCCGGCAGGTGGTTCAGGCGAGTTGAGCAGGTGGTTGCGACGTGCTCGGCAGGTGCTTCCGGCGTCTCCGGCACGTGTTTCTGGCACATCTGACTGGTGGTTCCGGCATGCCCAAAAGTTGATTCCGGTCTGTCCGGTAGGTGGTTCCAGCCTGCACGGCATGTGGTTCTGGTACGTCTCAGAGGTGGTTGCGCATGCCCAACAGGTGATTCCGGACTGTCCGCCACGTGCTTCTGGCACGTCTGAGAGGTGGTTCCGGCATGCCCGGCAGGTCATCCCAGAGAGTCCTCCAAGTGGTTCTGGCATAACACGCAGGTGATTTTGGCGTGTCTGGCAGGTTGTTCCGTTGTGCTTGGCAGGTGGTTCAGGCTTGGCCGGCAGGTGGTTCCAGACTGTCCAGGACGTGTTTCCAGCTTCTCCGGCAGGTGGTTCTGATACGTCTGAGAGGTGGTTCCGCCATGGCTGGCAGGTGATTCCGGACCGTCCCCCAGGTGGTTCTGGCATAGCCAGCAGTTGATATTGGCCTGTCCGGCAGGTGGTTCCAGCGAGTCGAACAGGTGGCTCCGGCGTGCTCGGCAGGTGGTTCCGGTCTGTCCGCTAGGTGATTCCGACGTGTCCGGCACGTGCTTCCGGCACGTCTGAGAGGTGGTTCCGGCATGCGCGACAGGTGATTTCGGAGTGTCCGCCAGGTGGTTCTGGCGTACCCGGCAGGTGATTTTGGCGTGTCCGGCAGGTGTTTCTGGCGAGTCGAGCAGGTGGCTCCGGCATGCTCGGCAGGTGCTTCCGGCGTCTCCGGCACGTGGTTCTGGTGTGTCTGAGAGCTGGTTCCGGCATGTCCGGCAGATGATTCCGGAGTGTCCGCCAATTGGTTCTGGCATACCCGGCTGGTGATTTGGGCATGTCAGGTAGGTGGTTCCGGCGAGTCGAGCAGGTGGCTCCGGCGTGCTCGGCAGGTTGTTCAGACGGGTCTGGCAGGTGTTTTCCGTCTTTTCGGGGTGTGGTTCCAGCATCTCATGCACATGGTTCTGGCACGTCTGAGATGTGGTTCCGGCCGGCCCGACAGGTGTTTCCACAGTGTCCGCCAAGTGGTACTGGCGTAGTTGGCAGGTGATTTTGGCATGACCGGCAGGTGGTTCCAGCAAGCCCGGCAGGTGATTCCGAAGTGTTCCCCAACTGGTTGTGGCGTAGCCGGCAGGTGATTTTTGCGTGTCCGGCAGGTGGTTCTGGCGAGTCGAGCAGGTGGTTCCGGCGTGCTCGGCAGGTGCTTCCGGGGTCATTGGCACGTGGTTCTGGCATATCTGAGAGGTGGTTCCGGCATGCCCGGCAGGTGATTCCGGAGTGTTCGCCAAGTGTTTCTGGCCTAGCCGGCAGGTGAGTTTGCATGTCCAGCGGTCGTTCCGGTGGGTCGAGCCGGTGGTTCCGGCGTGTCCGGCAGGTGGTTCCGGTCTGTCCGGCAGGTGGTTCTGTGGTGACCGGCACTAGGTTCAGTCTGAGAGGCTGTGCCGGCATGCGCCTCACGTGATTCCGGCTTGTCCCCGAAGTGGTGCTGGTGTAGCGGGCAGGTGATTTTGGCGTGTCCGGCAGGTGGTTCAGGCGAGTTGAGCAGGTGGTTGCGACGTGCTCGGCAGGTGCTTCCGGCGTCTCCGGCACGGGTTTCTGGCACATCTGACTGGTGGTTCCGGCATGCCCAAAAGTTGATTCCGGTCTGTCCGGTAGGTGGTTCCGGCGTGCACGGCACGTGGTTCTGGTACGTGTCAGAGGTGGTTGCGTATGCCCAACAGGTGATTCCGGACTGTCCGCCACGTGCTTCTGGCACGTCTGAGAGGTGGTTCCAACATGCCCGGCAGGTCATTTAGGAGAGTCGTCCAAGTGGTTCTGGCATAGCCCACAGGTGATTTTGGCGTGTCCGGCAGGTGGTTCCGCCGTGCTCGGCAGGTGGTTCAGGCATGGCCGTCACGTGGTTCCAGTCTGTCCAGGACGTGTTTCCAGCTTCTCCGGCAGGTGGTTCTGGTACGTCTGAGAGGTGGTTCCGCCATGGCTGGCAGGTGATCCCGGACTGTCCCCCAGGTGGTTCTGGCATAGCCAGCAGTTGATATTGGCCTGTCCGGCAGGTGGTTCCAGCGAGTCGAACAGGTGGCTCCGGCGTTCTTGGCAGGTGGTTCCGGTCTGTCCGGTAGGTGTTTGCGGCGTGTCTGGCACGTGCTTCCGGCATGCGCGGCAGGTGATTCCGTAGTGTCCGCCAGGTGGTACTGGCATACCCGGCAGGTGATTTTGGCGTGTCCGGCAGGTGTTTCTGGCGAGTCGAGCAGGTGGCTCCGGCATGCTCGGCAGGTGCTTCCGGCGTCTCCGGCACTTGGTTCTGGTGTGTCTGAGAGCTGGTTCCGGCATGTCCGGCAGATGATTGCGGAGTGTCCGCCAAGTGGTTCTGGCATACCCAGCAGGTGATTTTGGCGTGTCAGGGAGGTGGTACCGGTGAGTCGAGCAGGTGGTTCCGGCGTGCTCGGCAGGTGGTTCAGGCGGTTCTGGCAGGTGGTATCCGTCTGTTCGGGGTGTGGTTCCAGCATCTCATGAACACGTTTCTGGCACGTCTGAGATGTGGTTCCAGCCGGCCCGACAGGTGTTTCCGCAGTGTCCGCCAAGCGGTTCTGGCGTAGTTGGCAGGTGATTTAGGCATGACTGGCAGGTGGTTCCAGCAAGCCTGGCAGGTGATTCCAAAGTGTTCACCAACTGGTTGTGGCGTAGCCGGCAGGTGATTTTTGCGTGATCGGCAGGTGGTTCTGGCGAGTCGAGCAGGTGGTTCCGGCGTGCTCGGCTGGTGCTTCCGGGGTCATTGGCACGGGGTTCTGGCATGTCTGAGAGGTGGTTCCTGCATGCCCGGCAAGTGATTCCGGAGTGTTCGCCAAGTGGTTCTGGCATAGTCGGCAGGTGATTTTGGCATGTCCGGCAGGTGGTTCAGGCGAGTTGAGCAGGTGGTTCCAACGTGCTTGGCAGGTGCTTCCGGCGTCTCCGGCACGTGTTTCTGGCACATCTGACAGGTGGTTCCGGCATGCCCGAAAGGTGATTCCGGTCTGTCCGGTAGGTGGTTCCAGCCTGCACGGCATGTGGTTCTGGTACGTCTCAGAGGTGGTTGCGCATGCCCAACAGGTGATTCCGGACTGTCCGCCACATGGTTCTGGCACGTCTGAGAGGTGGTTCCGGCATGCCCGGCAGGTCATCCCAGAGAGTCCTCCAAGTGGTTCTGGCATAACACGCAGGTGATTTTGGCGTGTCTGGCAGGTTGTTCCGTTGTGCTTGGCAGGTGGTTCAGGCTTGGCCGGCAGGTGGTTCCAGACTGTCCAGGACGTGTTTCCAGCTTCTCCGGCAGGTGGTTCTGGTACGTCTGAGAGGTGGTTCCGCCATGGCTGGCAGGTGATTCCGGACCGTCCCCCAGGTGGTTCTGGCATAGCCAGCAGTTGATATTGGCCTGTCCGGCAGGTGGTTCCAGCGAGTCGAACAGGTGGCTCCGGCGTGCTCGGCAGGTGGTTCCGGTCTGTCCGGTAGGTGATTCCGGCGTGTCCGGCACGTGCTTCCGGCACGTCTGAGAGGTGGTTCCGGCATGCGCGACAGGTGATTTCGGAGTGTCCGCCAGGTGGTTCTGGCGTACCCGGCAGGTGATTTTGGCGTGTCCGGCAGGTGTTTCTGGCGAGTCGAGCAGGTGGCTCCGGCATGCTCGGCAGGTGCTTCCGGCGTCTCCGGCACGTGGTTCTGGTGTGTCTGAGAGCTGGTTCCGGCATGTCCGGCAGATGATTCCGGAGTGTCCGCCAAGTGGTTCTGGCATACCCGGCTGGTGATTTGGGCATGTCAGGTAGGTGGTTCCGGCGAGTCGAGCAGGTGGCTCCGGCGTGCTCGGCAGGTTGTTCAGACGGGTCTGGCAGGTGTTTTCCGTCTTTTCGGGGTGTGGTTCCAGCATCTCATGCACATGGTTGTGGCACGTCTGAGATGTGGTTCCGGCCGGCCCGACAGGTG
>NW_027228329.1:0-24817 GCF_037783145.1 Equus przewalskii
CTGGCTCCGCCATGGCTGGCAGGTGATTCCGGACCGTCCCCCAGGTGGTTCTGGCATAGCCAGCAGTTGATATTGGCCTGTCCGGCAGGTGGTTCCAGCGAGTCGAACAGGTGGCTCCGGCGTGCTCGGCAGGTGGTTCCGGTCTGTCCGGTAGGTGATTCCGGCGTGTCCGGCACGTGCTTCCGGCACGTCTGAGAGGTGGTTCCGGCATGCGCGGCAGGTGATTCCGGAGTGTCCGCCAGGTGCTTCTGGCGTACCCGGCAGGTGATTTTGGCGTGTCCGGCAGGTGTTTCTGGCGAGTCGAGCAGGTGGCTCTGGCATGCTCGGCAGGTGCTTCCGGCGTCTCCGGCACGTGGTTCTGGTGTGTCTGAGAGCTGGTTCCGGCATGTCCGGCAGATGATTCCGGAGTGTCCGCCAAGTGGTTCTGGCATACCCGGCTGGTGATTTGGGCATGTCAGGTAGGTGGATCCGGCGAGTCGAGCAGGTGGCTCCGGCGTGCTCGGCAGGTTGTTCAGACGGGTCTGGCAGGTGTTTTCCGTCTGTTCGGGGTGTGGTTCCAGCATCTCATAAACACGTTTCTGGCACGTCTGAGATGTGGTTCCAGCCGGCCCGACAGGTGTTTCCGCAGTGTCCGCCAAGCGGTTCTGGCGTAGTTGGCAGGTGATTTTGGCATGACCGGCAGGTGGTTCCAGCAAGCCCGGCAGGTGATTCCGAAGTGTTCCCCAACTGGTTGTGGCATAGCCGGCGGGTGATTTTTGCGTGTCCAGCCGGTGGTTCTGGCGAGTCGAGCAGGTGGTTCCGGCGTGCTCGGCAGGTGCTTCCGGGGTCATTGGCACGTGGTTCTGGCATATCTGAGAGGTGGTTCCGGCATTCCCGGCAGGTGATTCCGGAGTGTTCGCCAAGTGTTTCCGGCGTAGACGGCAGGTGATTTTGCACGTCCAGCGGTCGTTCCGGCGGGTCAAGCCGGTGGTTCCGGCGTGTCCGGCAGGTGGTTCCGGTCTGTCCGGCAGGTGGTTCTGTGGTGTCCGGCACGAGGTTCAATCTGAGAGGCTGTGCCGGCATGCCCCTCACGTGATTCCGGCTTGTCCCCGAAGTGGTGCTGGTGTAGCGGGCAGGTGATTTTGGCGTGTCCGGCAGGTGGTTCAGGCGAGTTGAGCAGGTGGTTGCGACGTGCTCGGCAGGTGCTCCGGCGTCTCCGGCACATGTTTCTGGCACATCTGACTGTTGGTTCCGGCATGCCCAAAAGTTGATTCCGGTCTGTCCGGTAGGTGGTTCCGGCGTGCACGGCACGTGGTTCTGGTACGTGTCAGAGGTGGTTGCGTATGCCCAACAGGTGATTCCGGACTGTCCGCCACGTGCTTCTGGCACGTCTGAGAGGTGGTTCCAACATGCCCGGCAGGTCATTTCGGAGAGTCGTCCAAGTGGTTCTGGCGTAGCCCGCAGGCGATTTTGGCGTGTCCGGCAGGTGGTTCCGCCGTGCTCGGCAGGTGGTTCAGGCATGGCCGTCACGTGGTTCCAGTCTGTCCAGGCCGTGTTTCCAGCTTCTCCGGCAGGTGGTTCTGGTACGTCTGAGAGGTGGTTCCACCATGGCTGGCAGGTGATCCCGGACTGTCCCCCAGGTGGTTCTGGCATAGCCAGCAGTTGATATTGGCCTGTCCGGCAGGTGGTTCCAGCGAGTCGAACAGGTGGCTCCGGCGTTCTTGGCAGGTGGTTCCGGTCTGTCCGGTAGGTGTTTCCGGCGTGTCTGGCACGTGCTTCCGGCACGTCTGAGAGGTGGTTCCGGCATGCGCATCAGGTGATTCCGGAGTGTCCGCCAGGTGGTTCTGGCATACCCGGCAGGTGATTTTGGCGTGTCCGGCAGGTGTTTCTGGCGAGTCGAGCAGGTGGCTCCGGCATGCTCGGCAGGTGCTTCCGGCGTCTCCGGCACTTGGTTCTGGTGTGTCTGAGAGCTGGTTCCGGCATGTCCGGCAGATGACTCCGGAGTGTCCGCCAAGTGGTTCTGGCATACCCAGCAGGTGATTTTGGCGTGTCACGGCGGTGGTACCGGTGAGTCGAGCAGGTGGTTCCGGCGTGCTCAGCAGGTGGTTCAGGCGGTTCTGGCAGGTGGTATCCGTCTGTTCGGGGTGTGGTTCCAGCATCTCATGAACACGTTTCTGGCACGTCTGAGATGTGGTTCCAGCCGGCCCGACAGGTGTTTCCGCAGTGTCCGCCAAGCGGTTCTGGCGTAGTTGGCAGGTGATTTTGGCATGACCGGCAGGTGGTTCCAGCAAGCCTGGCAGGTGATTCCAAAGTTTTCACCAACTGGCTGTGGCGTAGCCGGCAGGTGATTTTTGCGTGATCGGCAGGTGGTTCTGGCTAGTCGAGCAGGTGGTTCCGGCGTGCTCGGCTGGTGCTTCCGGGGTCATTGGCACGGGGTTCTGGCATGTCTGAGAGGTGGTTCCTGCATGCCCGGCAAGTGATTCCGGAGTGTTCGCCAAGTGGTTCTGGCATAGTCGGCAGGTGATTTTGGCATGTCCGGCAGGTGGTTCAGGCGAGTTGAGCAGGTGGTTCCAACGTGCTTGGCAGGTGCTTCCGGCGTCTCCGGCACGTGTTTCTGGCACATCTGACAGGTGGTTCCGGCATGCCCGAAAGGTGATTCCGGTCTGTCCGGTAGGTGGTTCCAGCCTGCACGGCATGAGGTCCTGGTACGTCTCAGAGGTGGTTGCGCATGCCCAACAGGTGATTCCGGACTGTCCGCCACATGGTTCTGGCACGTCTGAGAGGTGGTTCCGGCATGCGCGGTAGGTCATCCCAGAGAGTCCTCCAAGTGGTTCTGGGATAACACGCAGGTGATTTTGGCGTGTCTGGCAGGTTGTTCCGTTGTGCTTGGCAGGTGGTTCAGGCTTGGCCGGCAGGTGGTTCCAGACTGTCCAGGACGTGTTTCCAGCTTCTCCGGCAGGTGGTTCTGGTACGTCTGAGAGGTGGTTCCGCCATGGCTGGCAGGTGATTCCGGACCGTCCCCCAGGTGGTTCTGGCATAGCCAGCAGTTGACATTGGCCTGTCCGGCAGGTGGTTCCAGCGAGTCGAACAGGTGGCTCCGGCGTGCTCGGCAGGTGGTTCCGGTCTGTCCGGTAGGTGATTCCGGCGTTTCCGGCACGTGCTTCCTGCACGTCTGAGAGGTGGTTCCGGCATGCGCGACAGGTGATTTCGGAGTGTCCGCCAGGTGGTTCTGGCGTACCCGGCAGGTGAATTTGGCGTGTCCGGCAGGTGTTTCTGGCGAGTCGAGCAGGTGGCTCCGGCATGCTCGGCAGGTGCTTCCGGCGTCTCCGGCACGTGGTTCTGGTGTGTCTGAGAGCTGGTTCCGGCATGTCCGGCAGATGATTCCGGAGTGTCCGCCAAGTGGTTCTGGCATACCCGGCTGGTGATTTTGGCATGTCAGGTAGGTGGTTCCGGCGAGTCGAGCAGGTGCCTCCGGCGTGCTCGGCAGGTTGTTCAGACGGGTCTGGCAGGTGTTTTCCGTCTGTTCGGGGTGTGGTTCCAGCATCTCATGCACATGGTTCTGGCACGTCTGAGATGTGGCTCCGGCCGGCCCGACAGGTGTTTCCACAGTGTCCGCCAAGTGGTACTGGCGTAGTTGGCAGGTGATTTTGGCATGACCGGCAGGTGGTTCCAGCAAGCCCGGCAGGTGATTCCGAAGTGTTCCCCAACTGGTTGTGGCGTAGCCGGCAGGTGATTTTTGCGTGTCCGGCAGGTGGTTCTGGCGAGTCGAGCAGGTGGTTCCGGCGTGCTCGGCAGGTGCTTCCGGGGTCATTGGCACGTGGTTCTGGCATATCTGAGAGGTGGTTCCGGCATGCCAGGCAGGTGATTCCGGAGTGTTCGCCAAGTGTTTCCGGCGTAGCCGGCAGGTGATTTTGCACGTCCAGCCGTCGTTCCGGCGGGTCGAGCCGGTGGTTCCGGCGTGTCCGGCAGGTGGTTCCGGTCTGTCCGGCAGGTGGTTCTGTGGTGTCCGGCACGAGGTTCAGTCTGAGAGGCTGTGCCGGCATGCCCCTCACGTGATTCCGGCTTGTCCCCGAAGTGGTGCTGGTGTAGCGGGCAGGTGATTTTGGCGTGTCCGGGAGGTGGTTCAGGCGAGCTGAGCAGGTGGTGGCGACGTGCTCGGCAGGTGCTTCCGGCGTCTCCGGCACGTGTTTCTGGCACATCTGACTGGTGGTTCCGGCATGCCCAAAAGTGGATTCCGGTCTGTCCGGTAGGTGGTTCCGGCGTGCACGGCACGTGGTTCTGGTACGTGTCAGAGGTGGTTGCGTATGCCCAACAGGTGATTCCGGACTGTCCGCCACTTGCTTCGGGCACGTCTGAGAGGTGGTTCCGTCATGCGCGACAGGTGATTCCGGAGTGTCCGCCAGGTGGTTCTGGCGTACCCGGCAGGTGATTTTGGCGTGTCCGGCAGGTGTTTCTGGCGAGTCGAGCAGGTGGCTCCGGCATGCTCGGCAGGTGCTTCCGGCGTCTCCGGCACTTGGTTCTGGTGTGTCTGAGAGCTGGTTCCGGCATGTGCAGCAGATGATTCCGGAGTGTCCGCCAAGTGGTTCTGGCATACCCAGCAGGAGATTTTGGCGTGTCAGGGAGGTGGTACGGGGGAGTCGAGCAGGTGGCTCCGGCGTGCTCAGCAGGTGGTTCAGGCGGTTCTGGCAGGTGGTATCCGTCTGTTCGGGGTGTGGTTCCAGCATCTCATGAACACGTTTCTGGCACGTCTGCGATGTGGTTCCAGCCGGCCCGACAGGTGTTTCCGCAGTGTCCGCCAAGCGGTTCTGGCATAGTTGGCAGGTGATTTTGGCATGACTGGCAGGTGGTTCCAGCAAGCCTGGCAGGTGATTCCAAAGTGTTCACCAACTGGTTGTGGCGTAGCCGGCAGGTGATTTTTGCGTGATCGGCAGGTGGTTCTGGCGAGTCGAGCAGGTGGTTCCGGCGTGCTCGGCTGGTGCTTCCGGGGTCATTGGCACGGGGTTCTGGCATGTCTGAGAGGTGGTTCCTGCATGCCCGGCAAGTGATTCCGGAGTGTTCGCCAAGTGGTTCTGGCATAGTCGGGAGGTGATTTTGGCATGTCCGGCAGGTGGTTCAGGCGAGTTGAGCAGGTGGTTCCAACGTGCTTGGCAGGTGCTTCCGGCGTCTCCGGCACGTGTTTCTGGCACATCTGACAGGTGGTTCCGGCATGCCCGAAAGGTGATTCCGGTCTGTCCGGTAGGTGGTTCCAGCCTGCACGGCATGTGGTTCTGGTACGTCTCAGAGGTGGTTGCGCATGCCCAACAGGTGATTCCGGACTGTCCGCCACATGGTTCTGGCACGTCTGAGAGGTGGTTCCGGCATGCCCGGCAGGTCATCCCAGAGAGTCCTCCAAGTGGTTCTGGCATAACACGCAGGTGATTTTGGCGTGTCCGGCAGGTTGTTCCGTTGTGCTTGGCAGGTGGTTCAGGCTTGGCCGGCAGGTGGTTCCAGACTCTCCAGGACGTGTTTCCAGCTTCTCCGGCAGGTGGTTCTGGTACGTCTGAGAGGTGGTTCCGCCATGGCTGGCAGGTGATTCCGGACCGTCCCCCAGGTGGTTCTGGCATAGCCAGCAGTTGACATTGGCCTGTCCGGCAGGTGGTTCCAGCGAGTTGAACAGGTGGCTCCGGCGTGCTCGGCAGGTGGTTCCGGTCTGTCCGGTAGGTGTTTCCGGCGTGTCCGGCACGTGCTTCCGGCACGTCTGAGAGGTGGTTCCGGCATGCGCGACAGGTGATTTCGGAGTGTCCGCCAGGTGGTTCTGGCGTACCCGGCAGGTGATTTTGGCGTGTCCGGCAGGTGCTTCCGGCGAGTCGAGCAGGTGGCTCCAGCATGCTCGGCAGGTGCTTCCGGCGTCTCCGGCACGTGGTTCTGGTGTGTCTGAGAGCTGGTTCCGGCATGTCCGGCAGATGATTCCGGAGTGTCCGCCAAGTGGTTCTGGTATACCCGGCTGGTGATTTTGGCATGTCAGGTAGGTGGTTCCGGCGAGTCGAGCAGGTGGCTCCGGCGTGCTCGGCAGGTTGTTCAGACGGGTCTGGCAGGTGTTTTCCGTCTGTTCGGGGTGTGGTTCCAGCATCTCATGCACATGGTTCTGGCACGTCTGAGATGTGGTTCCGGCCGGCCCGACAGGTGTTTCCACAGTGTCCGCCAAGTGGTACTGGCGTAGTTGGCAGGTGATTTTGGCATGACCGGCAGGTGGTTCCAGCAAGCCCGGCAGGTGATTCCGAAGTGTTCCCCAACTGGTTGTGGCGTAGCCGGCAGGTGATTTTTGCGTGTCTGGCAGGTGGTTCTGGCGAGTCGAGCAGGTGGTTCCGGCGTGCTCGGCAGGTGCTTCCGGGGTCATTGGCACGTGGTTCTGGCATATCTGAGAGGTGGTTCCGGCATGCCCGGCAGGTGATTCCGGAGTGTTCGCCAAGTGTTTCCGGCGTAGCCGGCAGGTGATTTTGCACGTCCAGCCGTCGTTCCGGCGGGTCGAGCCGGTGGTTCCGGCGTGTCCGGCAGGTGGTTCCGGTCTGTCCGGCAGGTGGTTCTGTGGTGTCCGGCACGAGGTTCAGTCTGAGAGGCTGTGCCGGCATGCCCCTCACGTGATTCCGGCTTGTCCCCGAAGTGGTGCTGGTGTAGCGGGCAGGTGATTTTGGCGTGTCCGGGAGGTGGTTCAGGCGAGCTGAGCAGGTGGTTGCGACGTGCTCGGCAGGTGCTTCCGGCGTCTCCGGCACGTGTTTCTGGCACATCTGACTGGTGGTTCCGGCATGCCCAAAAGTTGATTCCGGTCTGTCCGTTAGGTGGTTCCGGCGTGCACGGCACGTGGTTCTGGTACGTGTCAGAGGTGGTTGCGTATGCCCTACAGGTGATTCCGGACTGTCCGCCACGTGCTTCTGGCACGTCTGAGAGGTGGTTCCAACATGCCCGGCAGGTCATTTCGGAGAGTCGTCCAAGTGGTTCTGGCGTAGCCCGCAGGTGATTTTGGCGTGTCCGGCAGGTGGTTCCGCCGTGCTCGGCAGGTGGTTCAGGCATGGCCGTCACGTGGTTCCAGTCTGTCCAGGACGTGTTTCCAGCTTCTCCGGCAGGTGGTTCTGGTACGTCTGAGAGGTGGTTCCGCCATGGCTGGCAGGTGATTCCGGACCGTCCCCCAGGTGGTTCTGGCATAGCCAGCAGTTGACATTGGCCTTTCCGGCAGGTGGTTCCAGCGAGTCGAACAGGTGGCTCCGGCGTGCTCGGCATGTGGTTCCGGTCTGTCCGGTAGGTGATTCCTGCGTTTCCGGCACGTGCTTCCGGCACGTCTGAGAGGTGGTTCCGGCATGCGCGACAGGTGATTTCGGAGTGTCCGCCAGGTGGTTCTGGCGTACCCGGCAGGTGATTTTGGCGTGTCCGGCAGGTGTTTCTGGCCAGTCGAGCAGGTGGCTCCGGCATGCTCGGCTGGTGCTTCCGGCGTCTCCGGCACTTGGTTCTGGTGTGTCTGAGAGCTGGTTCCGGCATGTCCGGCAGATGACTCCGGAGTGTCCGCCAAGTGGTTCTGGCATACCCAGCAGGTGATTTTGGCGTGTCAGGGCGGTGGTACCGGTGAGTCGAGCAGGTGGTTCCGGCGTGCTCAGCAGGTGGTTCAGGCGGTTCTGGCAGGTGGTATCCGTCTGTTCGGGGTGTGGTTCCAGCATCTCATGAACACGTTTCTGGCAAGTCTGAGATGTGGTTCCAGCCGGCCCGACAGGTGTTTCCGCAGTGTCCGCCAAGCGGTTCTGGCGTAGTTGGCAGGTGATTTTGGCATGACCGGCAGGTGGTTCCAGCAAGCCCGGCAGGTGATTCCGAAGTGTTCCCAAACTGGTTGTGGCGTAGCCGGCAGGTGATTTTTGCGTGTCCGGCAGGTGGTTCTGGCGAGTCGAGCAGGTGGATCCGGCGTGTTCGGCAGGTGCTTCCGGGGTCATTGGCACGTGGTTCTGGCATATCTGAGAGGTGGTTCCGGCATGCCCGGCAGGTGATTCCGGAGTGTTCGCCAAGTGTTTCCGGCGTAGCCGGCAGGTGATTTTGCACGTCCAGCGGTCCTTCCAGCGGGTCGAGCCGGTGGTTCCGGCGTGTCCGGCAGGTGGTTTCCGTCTGTCCGGCAGGTGGTTCGGTGGTGTCCAGCACTAGGTTCAGTCTGAGAGGCTGTGCCGGCATGCCCCTCACGTGATTCCGGCTTGTCCCCGAAGTGGTGCTGGTGTAGCGGTCAGGTGATTTTGGCGTGTCCGGCAGGTGCTGGCGACGTGCTCGGCAGGTGCTTCCGGCGTCTCCGGCACGTGTTTCTGGCACATCTGACTGGTGGTTCCGGCATGCCCAAAAGTTGATTCCGGTCTGTCCGGTATGTGGTTCCGGCGTGCATGGCACGTGGTTCTGGTACGTGTCAGAGGTGGTTGCGTATGCCCAACAGGTGATTCCGGGCTGTCCGCCACGTGCTTCTGGCACGTCTGAGAGGTGGTTCCAACATGCCCGTCAGGTCATTTCGGAGAGTCGTCCAAGTGGTTCTGGCGTAGCCCGCAGGTGATTTTGGCGTGTCCGGCAGGTGGTTCCGCCATGCTCGGCAGGTGGTTGAGGCATGGCCGTCACGTGGTTCCAGTCTGTCCAGGCCGTGTTTCCAGCTTCTCCGGCAGGTGGTTCTGGTACGTCTGAGAGGTGGTTCCGCCATGGCTGGCAGGTCATCCCAGAGAGTCCTCCAAGTGTTTCTGGCATAATACACAGGTGATTTTCGCGTGTCTGGCAGGTTGTTCCGTCGTGCTTGGCAGGTGGTTCAGGCTTGGCCGGCAGGTGGTTCCAGACTGTCCAGGACGTGTTTCCAGCTTCTCCGGCAGGTGGTTCTGGTACGTCTGAGAGGTGGTTCCGCCATGGCTGGCAGGTGATCCCGGACCGTCCCCCAGGTGGTTCTGGCATAGCCAGCAGTTGATATTGGCCTGTCCGGCAGGTGGTTCCAGCAAGTCGAACAGGTGGCTCCGGCGTTCTTGGCAGGTGGTTCCGGTCTGTCCGGTAGGTGTTTCCGGCGTGTCTGGCACGTGCTTCCGGCACGTCTGAGAGGTGGTTCCGACATGCGTGGCAGGTGATCCCGTAGTGTCCGCCAGGTGGTTCTGGCATACCCGGCAGGTGATTTTGGCGTGTCCGGCAGGTGTTTCTGGCGAGTCGAGCAGGTGGCTCCGCAGTGCTCGGCAGGTTGTTCAGACGGGTCTGGCAGGTGTTTTCCGTCTGTTCGGGGGGTGGTTCCAGCATCTCATGCACATGGTTCTGGCACGTCTGAGATGTGGTTCCGGTCGGCCCGACAGGTATTTCCACAGTGTTCGCCAAGCGGTTCTGGCGTAGTTGGCAGGTGATTTTGGCAAGACTGGCGGGTGGTTCCAGCAAGCCTGGCAGGTGATTCCAAAGTGTTCACCAACTGGTTGTGGCGTAGCCGGCAGGTGATTTTTGCGTGATCGGCAGGTGGTTCTGGCGAGTCGAGCAGGTGGTTCCGGCGTGCTCGGCTGGTGCTTCCGGGGTCATTGGCACGGGGTTCTGGCATGTCTGAGAGGTGGTTCCTGCATGCCCGGCAAGTGATTCCGGAGTGTTCGCCAAGTGGTTCTGGCATAGTCGGCAGGTGATTTTGGCATGTCTGGCAGGTGGTTCAGGCGAGTTGAGCAGGTGGTTCCAACGTGCTTGGCAGGTGCTTCCGGCGTCTCCGGCACGTGTTTCTGGCACATCTGACAGGTGGTTCCAGCAAGCCCGGCAGGTGATTCCGAAGTGTTCCCCAACTGGTTGTGGCGTAGCCGGCAGGTGATTTTTGCGTGTCCGGCAGGTGGTTCTGGCGAGTCGAGCAGGTGGTTCCGGCGTGCTCGGCAGGTGCTTCCGGGGTCATTGGCACGTGGTTCTGGCATATCTGAGAGGTGGTTCCGGCATGCCCGGCAGGTGATTCCGGAGTGTTCGCCAAGTGTTTCCGGCGTAGCCGGCAGGTGATTTTGCACGTCCAGCCGTCGTTCCGGCGGGTCGAGCCGGTGGTTCCGGCGTGTCCGGCAGGTGGTTCCGGTCTGTCCGGCAGGTGGTTCTGTGGTGTCCGGCACGAGGTTCAGTCTGAGAGGCTGTGCCGGCATGCCCCTCACGTGATTCCGGCTTGTCCCCGAAGTGGTGCTGGTGTAGCGGGCAGGTGATTTTGGCGTGTCCGGGAGGTGGTTCAGGCGAGCTGAGCAGGTGGTTGCGACGTGCTCGGCAGGTGCTTCCGGCGTCTCCGGCACGTGTTTCTGGCACATCTGACTGGTGGTTCCGGCATGCCCAAAAGTTGATTCCGGTCTGTCCGTTAGGTGGTTCCGGCGTGCACGGCACGTGGTTCTGGTACGTGTCAGAGGTGGTTGCGTATGCCCTACAGGTGATTCCGGACTGTCCGCCACGTGCTTCTGGCACGTCTGAGAGGTGGTTCCAACATGCCCGGCAGGTCATTTCGGAGAGTCGTCCAAGTGGTTCTGGCGTAGCCCGCAGGTGATTTTGGCGTGTCCGGCAGGTGGTTCCGCCGTGCTCGGCAGGTGGTTCAGGCATGGCCGTCACGTGGTTCCAGTCTGTCCAGGACGTGTTTCCAGCTTCTCCGGCAGGTGGTTCTGGTACGTCTGAGAGGTGGTTCCGCCATGGCTGGCAGGTGATTCCGGACCGTCCCCCAGGTGGTTCTGGCATAGCCAGCAGTTGACATTGGCCTTTCCGGCAGGTGGTTCCAGCGAGTCGAACAGGTGGCTCCGGCGTGCTCGGCATGTGGTTCCGGTCTGTCCGGTAGGTGATTCCTGCGTTTCCGGCACGTGCTTCCGGCACGTCTGAGAGGTGGTTCCGGCATGCGCGACAGGTGATTTCGGAGTGTCCGCCAGGTGGTTCTGGCGTACCCGGCAGGTGATTTTGGCGTGTCCGGCAGGTGTTTCTGGCCAGTCGAGCAGGTGGCTCCGGCATGCTCGGCTGGTGCTTCCGGCGTCTCCGGCACTTGGTTCTGGTGTGTCTGAGAGCTGGTTCCGGCATGTCCGGCAGATGACTCCGGAGTGTCCGCCAAGTGGTTCTGGCATACCCAGCAGGTGATTTTGGCGTGTCAGGGCGGTGGTACCGGTGAGTCGAGCAGGTGGTTCCGGCGTGCTCAGCAGGTGGTTCAGGCGGTTCTGGCAGGTGGTATCCGTCTGTTCGGGGTGTGGTTCCAGCATCTCATGAACACGTTTCTGGCAAGTCTGAGATGTGGTTCCAGCCGGCCCGACAGGTGTTTCCGCAGTGTCCGCCAAGCGGTTCTGGCGTAGTTGGCAGGTGATTTTGGCATGACCGGCAGGTGGTTCCAGCAAGCCCGGCAGGTGATTCCGAAGTGTTCCCAAACTGGTTGTGGCGTAGCCGGCAGGTGATTTTTGCGTGTCCGGCAGGTGGTTCTGGCGAGTCGAGCAGGTGGATCCGGCGTGTTCGGCAGGTGATTCCGGGGTCATTGGCACGTGGTTCTGGCATATCTGAGAGGTGGTTCCGGCATGCCCGGCAGGTGATTCCGGAGTGTTCGCCAAGTGTTTCCGGCGTAGCCGGCAGGTGATTTTGCACGTCCAGCGGTCCTTCCAGCGGGTCGAGCCGGTGGTTCCGGCGTGTCCGGCAGGTGGTTTCCGTCTGTCCGGCAGGTGGTTCGGTGGTGTCCAGCACTAGGTTCAGTCTGAGAGGCTGTGCCGGCATGCCCCTCACGTGATTCCGGCTTGTCCCCGAAGTGGTGCTGGTGTAGCGGTCAGGTGATTTTGGCGTGTCCGGCAGGTGCTGGCGACGTGCTCGGCAGGTGCTTCCGGCGTCTCCGGCACGTGTTTCTGGCACATCTGACTGGTGGTTCCGGCATGCCCAAAAGTTGATTCCGGTCTGTCCGGTATGTGGTTCCGGCGTGCATGGCACGTGGTTCTGGTACGTGTCAGAGGTGGTTGCGTATGCCCAACAGGTGATTCCGGGCTGTCCGCCACGTGCTTCTGGCACGTCTGAGAGGTGGTTCCAACATGCCCGTCAGGTCATTTCGGAGAGTCGTCCAAGTGGTTCTGGCGTAGCCCGCAGGTGATTTTGGCGTGTCCGGCAGGTGGTTCCGCCATGCTCGGCAGGTGGTTGAGGCATGGCCGTCACGTGGTTCCAGTCTGTCCAGGCCGTGTTTCCAGCTTCTCCGGCAGGTGGTTCTGGTACGTCTGAGAGGTGGTTCCGCCATGGCTGGCAGGTCATCCCAGAGAGTCCTCCAAGTGTTTCTGGCATAATACACAGGTGATTTTCGCGTGTCTGGCAGGTTGTTCCGTCGTGCTTGGCAGGTGGTTCAGGCTTGGCCGGCAGGTGGTTCCAGACTGTCCAGGACGTGTTTCCAGCTTCTCCGGCAGGTGGTTCTGGTACGTCTGAGAGGTGGTTCCGCCATGGCTGGCAGGTGATCCCGGACCGTCCCCCAGGTGGTTCTGGCATAGCCAGCAGTTGATATTGGCCTGTCCGGCAGGTGGTTCCAGCAAGTCGAACAGGTGGCTCCGGCGTTCTTGGCAGGTGGTTCCGGTCTGTCCGGTAGGTGTTTCCGGCGTGTCTGGCACGTGCTTCCGGCACGTCTGAGAGGTGGTTCCGACATGCGTGGCAGGTGATCCCGTAGTGTCCGCCAGGTGGTTCTGGCATACCCGGCAGGTGATTTTGGCGTGTCCGGCAGGTGTTTCTGGCGAGTCGAGCAGGTGGCTCCGCAGTGCTCGGCAGGTTGTTCAGACGGGTCTGGCAGGTGTTTTCCGTCTGTTCGGGGGGTGGTTCCAGCATCTCATGCACATGGTTCTGGCACGTCTGAGATGTGGTTCCGGTCGGCCCGACAGGTATTTCCACAGTGTTCGCCAAGCGGTTCTGGCGTAGTTGGCAGGTGATTTTGGCAAGACTGGCGGGTGGTTCCAGCAAGCCTGGCAGGTGATTCCAAAGTGTTCACCAACTGGTTGTGGCGTAGCCGGCAGGTGATTTTTGCGTGATCGGCAGGTGGTTCTGGCGAGTCGAGCAGGTGGTTCCGGCGTGCTCGGCTGGTGCTTCCGGGGTCATTGGCACGGGGTTCTGGCATGTCTGAGAGGTGGTTCCTGCATGCCCGGCAAGTGATTCCGGAGTGTTCGCCAAGTGGTTCTGGCATAGTCGGCAGGTGATTTTGGCATGTCTGGCAGGTGGTTCAGGCGAGTTGAGCAGGTGGTTCCAACGTGCTTGGCAGGTGCTTCCGGCGTCTCCGGCACGTGTTTCTGGCACATCTGACAGGTGGTTCCGGCATGCCCGAAAGGTGATTCCGGTCTGTCCGGTAGGTGGTTCCAGCCTGCACGGCATGTGGTTCTGGTACGTCTCAGAGGTGGTTGCGCATGCCCAACAGGTGATTCCGGACTGTCCGCCACATTGTTCTGGCACGTCTGAGAGGTGGTTCCGGCATGCCCGGCAGGTCATCCCTGAGAGTCCTCCAAGTGGTTCTGGCATAACACGCAGGTGATTTTGGCGTGTCTGGCAGGTTGTTCCGTTGTGCTTGGCAGGTGGTTCAGGCTTGGCCGGCAGGTGGTTCCAGACTGTCCAGGACGTGTCTCCAGCTTCTCCGGCAGGTGGTTCTGGTACGTCTGAGAGGTGGTTCCGCCATGGCTGGCAGGTGATTCCGGACCGTCCCCCAGGTGGTTCTGGCATAGCCAGCAGTTGATATTGGCCTGTCCGGCAGGTGGTTCCAGCGAGTCAAACAGGTGGCTCCGGCGTGCTCGGCAGGTGGTTCCGGTCTGTCCGGTAGGTCATTCCGGCGTGTCCGGCACGTGCTTCCGGGACGTCTGAGAGGTGGTTCCGGCATGCGCGACAGGTGATTTCGGAGTGTCCGCCAGGTGGTTCTGGCGTACCCGGCAGGTGATTTTGGCGTGTCCGGCAGGTGTTTCTGGCGAGTCGAGCAGGTGGCTCCGGCATGCTCGGCAGGTGCTTCCGGCGTCTCCGGCACGTGGTTCTGGTGTGTCTGAGAGCTGGTTCCGGCATGTCCGGCAGATGATTCCGGAGTGTCCGCCAAGTGGTTCTGGCATACCCGGCTGGTGATTTGGGCATGTCAGCTAGGTGGTTCCGGCGAGTCGAGCACGTGGCTCCGGCGTGCTCGGCAGGTTGTTCAGACGGGTCTGGCAGGTGTTTTCCGTCTGTTCGGGGTGTGGTTCCAGCATCTCATGCACATGGTTCTGGCACGTCTGAGATGTGGTCCCGGCCGGCCCGACAGGTGTTTCCACAGTGTCCGCCAAGTGGTACTGGCGTAGTTGGCAGGTGATTTTGGCATGACCGGCAGGTGGTTCCAGCAAGCCCGGCAGGTGATTCCGAAGTGTTCCCAAACTGGTTGTGGCGTAGCCGGCAGGTGATTTTTGCGTGTCCGGCAGGTGGTTCTGGCGAGTCGAGCAGGTGGATCCGGCGTGTTCGGCAGGTGCTTCCGGGGTCATTGGCACGTGGTTCTGGCATATCTGAGAGGTGGTACCGGCATGCCCGGCAGGTGATTCCGGAGTGTTCGCCAAGTGTTTCCGGCGTAGCCGGCAGGTGATTTTGCACGTCCAGCGGTCCTTCCGGCGGGTCGAGCCGGTGGTTCCGGCGTGTCCGGCAGGTGGTTTCCGTCTGTCCGGCAGGTGGTTCGGTGGTGTCCAGCACGAGGTTCAGTCTGAGAGGCTGTGCCGGCATGCCCCTCACGTGATTCCGGCTTGTCCCCGAAGTGGTGCTGGTGTAGCGGTCAGGTGATTTTGGCGTGTCCGGCAGGTGCTGGCGACGTGCTCGGCAGGTGCTTCCGGCGTCTCCAGCACGTGTTTCTGGCACATCTGACTGGTGGTTCCGGCATGCCCAAAAGTTGATTCCGGTCTGTCCGGTAGGTGGTTCCGGCGTGCACGGCACGTGGTTCTGGTACGTGTCAGAGGTGGTTGCGTATGCCCAACAGGTGATTCCGGACTGTCCGCCACGTGCTTCTGGCACGTCTGAGAGGTGGTTCCAACATGCCCGGCAGGTCATTTCGGAGAGTCGTCCAAGTGGTTCTGGCGTAGCCCGCAGGTGATTTTGGCGTGTCCGGCAGGTGGTTCCGCCGTGCTCGGCAGGTGGTTCAGGCATGGCCGTCACGTGGTTCCAGTCTGTCCAGGACGTGTTTCCAGCTTCTCCGGCAGGTGGTTCTGGTACGTCTGAGAGGTGGTTCCGCCATGGCTGGCAGGTGATCCCGGACTGTCCCCCAGGTGGTTCTGGCATAGCCAGCAGTTGATATTGGCCTGTCCGGCAGGTGGTTCCAGCGAGTCGAACAGGTGGCTCCGGCGTTCTTGGCAGGTGGTTCCGGTCTGTCCGGTAGGTGTTTCCGGCGTGTCCGGCACGTGCTTCCGGCACGTCTGAGAGGTGGTTCCGTCATGCGCGGCAGGTGATTCCGGAGTGTCCGCCAGGTGGTTCTGGCGTACCCAGCAGGTGATTTTGGCGTGTCCGGCAGGTGTTTCTGGCGAGTCGAGCAACTGGCTCCGGCATGCTCGGCAGGTGCTTCCGGCGTCTCCGGCACTTGGTTCTGGTGTGTCTGAGAGCTGGTTCCGGCATGTCCGGCAGATGATTCCGGAGTGTCCGCCAAGTGGTTCTGGCATACCCAGAAGGTGATTTTGGCGTGTCAGGGAGGTGGTACCGGTGAGTCGAGCAGGTGGTTCCGGCGTGCTCAGCAGGTGGTTCAGGCGGTTCTGGCAGGTGGTATCCGTCTGTTCGGGGTGTGGTTCCAGCATCTCACGAACACGTTTCTGGCAAGTCTGAGATGTGGTTCCAGCCAGCCCGACAGGTGTTTCCGCAGTGTCCGCCAAGCGGTTCTGGCGTAGTTGGCAGGTGATTTTGGCATGACTGGCAGGTGGTTCCAGCAAGCCTGGCAGGTGATTCCAAAGTGTTCACCAACTGGTTGTGGCGTAGCCGGCAGGTGATTTTTGCGTGATCGGCAGGTGGTTCTGGCGAGTCGAGCAGGTGGTTCCGGCGTGCTCGGCTGGTGCTTCCGGGGTCATTGGCACGGGGTTCTGGCATGTCTGAGAGGTGGTTCCTGCATGCCCGGCAAGTGATTCCGGAGTGTTCGCCAAGTGGTTCTGGCATAGTCGGCAGGTGATTTTGGCATGTCCGGCAGGTGGTTCAGGCGAGTTGAGCAGGTGGTTCCAACGTGCTTGGCAGGTGCTTCCGGCGTCTCCGGCACGTGTTTCTGGCACATCTGACAGGTGGTTCCGGCATGCCCGAAAGGTGATTCCGGTCTGTCCGGTAGGTGGTTCCAGCCGGCACGGCATGTGGTTCTGGTACGTCTCAGAGGTGGTTGCGCATGCCCAACAGGTGATTCCGGACTGTCCGCCACATGGTTCCGGCACGTCTGAGAGGTGGTTCCGGCATGCCCGGCAGGTCATCCCAGAGAGTCCTCCAAGTGGTTCTGGCATAACACGCAGGTGATTTTGGCGTGTCAGGCAGGTTGTTCCGTTGTGCTTGGCAGGTGGTTCAGGCTTGGCCGGCAGGTGGTTCCAGACTGTCCAGGACGTGTTTCCAGCTTCTCCGGCAGGTGGTTCTGGTACGTCTGAGAGGTGGTTCCGCCATGGCTGGCAGGTGATTCCGGACCGTCCCACAGGTGGTTCTGGCATAGCCAGCAGTTGATATTGGCCTGTCCGGCAGGTGGTTCCAGAGAGTCGAACAGGTGGCTCCGGCGTGCTCGGCAGGTGGTTCCGGTCTGTCCGGTAGGTGATTCCGGCGTGTCCGGCACGTGCTTCCTGCACGTCTGAGAGGTGGTTCCGGCATGCGCGACAGGTGGTTTCGGAGTGTCCACCAGGTGGTTCTGGCGTACCCGGCAGGTGATTTTGGCGTGTCCGGCAGGTGTTTCTGGCGAGTCGAGCAGGTGGCTCCGGCATGCTCGGCAGGTGCTTCCGGCGTCTCCGGCACGTGGTTCTGGTGTGTCTGAGAGCTGGTTCCGGCATGTCCGGCAGATGATTCCGGAGTTTTCCGCCAAGTGGTTCTGGCATACCCGGCTGGTGATTTGGGCATGTCAGGTAGGTGGCTCCGGCGTGCTCTTCAGGTTGTTCAGACGGGTCTGGCAGGTGTTTTCCATCTGTTCGGGGTGTGGTTCCAGCATCTCATGCACATGGTTCTGGCACGTCTGAGATGTGGTTCCGGCCGGCCCGACAGGTGTTTCCACAGTGTCCGCCAAGTGGTACTGGCGTAGTTGGCAGGTGATTTTGGCCTGACCGGCAGGTGGTTCCAGCAAGCCCGGCAGGTGATTCCGAAGTGTTCCCCAACTGGTTGTGGCGTAGCCAGCAGGTGATTTTTGCGTGTCTGGCAGGTGGTTCTGGCGAGTCGAGCAGGTGGTTCCGGCGTGTCCGGCAGGTGGTTCCGGTCTGTCCGGCAGGTGGTTCTGTGGTGTCCGGCACGAGGTTCAGTCTGAGAGGCTGTGCCGGCATGCCCCTCACGTGATTCCGGCTTGTCCCCGAAGTGGTGCTGGTGTAGCGGGCAGGTGATTTTGGCGTGTCCGGCAGGTGGTTCAGGCGAGTTGAGCAGGTGGTTGCGACGTGCTCGGCAGGTGCTTCCGGCGTCTCCGGCACGTGTTTCTGGCACATCTGACTGGTGGTTCCGGCATGCCCAAAAGTTGATTCCGGTCTGTCCGGTAGGTGGTTCCGGCGTGCACGGCACGTGGTTCTGGTACGTGTCAGAGGTGGTTGCGTATGCCCAACAGGTGATTCTGGACTGTCCGCCACGTGCTTCTGGCACGTCTGAGAGGTGGTTCCAACATGCCCGGCAGGTCATTTCGGAGAGTCGTCCAAGTGGTTCTGGCGTAGCCCGCAGGTGATTTTGGCGTGTCCGGCAGGTGGTTCCGCCGTGCTCGGCAGGTGGTTCAGGCATGGCCGTCACGAGGTTCCAGTCTGTCCAGGACGTGTTTCCAGCTTCTCCGGCAGGTGGTCCTGGTACGTCTGAGAGGTGGTTCCGCCATGGCTGGCAGGTGACCCCGGACTGTCCCCCAGGTGGTTCTGGCATAGCCAGCAGTTGATATTGGCCTGTCCGGCAGGTGGTTCCAGCGAGTCGAACAGGTGGCTCCGGCGTTCTTGGCAGGTGGTTCCGGTCTGTCCGGTACGTGTTTCCGGCGTGTCTGGCACGTGCTTCCGGCACGTCTGAGAGGTGGTTCCGTCATGCGCGGCAGGTGATTCCGGAGTGTCCGCCAGGTGGTTCTGGCGTACCCAGCAGGTGATTTTGGCGTGTCCGGCAGGTGTTTCTGGCGAGTCGAGCAGGTGGCTCCGGCATGCTCGGCAGGTGCTTCCGGGGTCATTGGCACGTGGTTCTGGCATATCTGAGAGGTGGTTCCGGCATGCCCGGCAGGTGATTCCGGAGTGTTCGCCAAGTGTTTCCGGCGTAGCCGGCAGGTGATTTTGCATGTCCAGCGGTCGTTCCGGCGGGTCGAGCCGGTGGTTCCGGCGTGTCCGGCAGGTGGTTCCGGTCTGTCCGGCAGGTGGTTCTGTGGTGTCCGGCACGAGGTTCAGTCTGAGAGGCTGTGCCGGCATGCCCCTCACGTGATTCCGGCTTGTCCCCGAAGTGGTGCTGGTGTAGCGGGCAGGTGATTTTGGCGTGTCCGGCAGGTGGTTCAGGCGAGTTGAGCAGGTGGTTGCGACGTGCTCGGCAGGTGCTTCCGGCGTCTCCGGCACGTGTTTCTGGCACATCTGACTGGTGGTTCCGGCATGCCCAAAAGTTGATTCCGGTCTGTCCGGTAGGTGGTTCCGGCGTGCACGGCACGTGGTTCTGGTACGTGTCAGAGGTGGTTGCGTATGCCCAACAGGTGATTCCGGACTGTCCGCCACGTGCTTCTGGCACGTCTGAGAGGTGGTTCCAACATGCCCGGCAGGTCATTTCGGAGAGTCGTCCAAGTGGTTCTGGCGTAGCCCGCAGGTGATTTTGGCGTGTCCGGCAGGTGGTTCCGCCGTGCTCGGCAGGTGGTTCAGGCATGGCCGTCACGTGGTTCCAGTCTGTCCAGGACGTGTTTCCAGCTTCTCCGGCAGGTGGTTCTGGTACGTCTGAGAGGTGGTTCCGCCATGGCTGGCAGGTGATCCCGGACTGTCCCCCAGGTGGTTCTGGCATAGCCAGCAGTTGATATTGGCCTGTCCGGCAGGTGGTTCCAGCGAGTCGAACAGGTGGCTCCGGCGTTCTTGGCAGGTGGTTCCGGTCTGTCCGGTAGGTGTTTCCGGCGTGTGTGGCACGTGCTTCCGGCACGTCTGAGAGGTGGTTCCGTCATGCGCGGCAGGTGATTCCGGAGTGTCCGCAAGGTGGTTCTGGCGTACCCAGCAGGTGATTTTGGCGTGTCCGGCAGGTGTTTCTGGCGAGTCGAGCAACTGGCTCCGGCATGCTCGGCAGGTGCTTCCGGCGTCTCCGGCACTTGGTTCTGGTGTGTCTGAGAGCTGGTTCCGGCATGTCCGGCAGATGATTCCGGAGTGTCCGCCAAGTGGTTCTGGCATACCCAGAAGGTGATTTTGGCGTGTCAGGGAGGTGGTACCGGTGAGTCGAGCAGGTGGTTCCGGCATGCTCAGCAGGTGGTTCAGGCGGTTCTGGCAGGTGGTATCCGTCTGTTCGGGGTGTGGTTCCAGCATCTCACGAACACGTTTCTGGCAAGTCTGAGATGTGGTTCCAGCCAGCCCGACAGGTGTTTCCGCAGTGTCCGCCAAGCGGTTCTGGCGTAGTTGGCAGGTGATTTTGGCATGACTGGCAGGTGGTTCCAGCAAGCCTGGCAGGTGATTCCAAAGTGTTCACCAACTGGTTGTGGCGTAGCCGGCAGGTGATTTTTGCGTGATCGGCAGGTGGTTCTGGCGAGTCGAGCAGGTGGTTCCGGCGTGCTCGGCTGGTGCTTCCGGGGTCATTGGCACGGGGTTCTGGCATGTCTGAGAGGTGGTTCCTGCATGCCCGGCAAGTGATTCCGGAGTGTTCGCCAAGTGGTTCTGGCATAGTCGGCAGGTGATTTTGGCATGTCCGGCAGGTGGTTCAGGCGAGTTGAGCAGGTGGTTCCAACGTGCTTGGCAGGTGCTTCCGGCGTCTCCGGCACGTGTTTCTGGCACATCTGACAGGTGGTTCCGGCATGCCCGAAAGGTGATTCCGGTCTGTCCGGTAGGTGGTTCCAGCCGGCACGGCATGTGGTTCTGGTACGTCTCAGAGGTGGTTGCGCATGCCCAACAGGTGATTCCGGACTGTCCGCCACATGGTTCTGGCACGTCTGAGAGGTGGTTCCGGCATGCCCGGCAGGTCATCCCAGAGAGTCCTCCAAGTGGTTCTGGCATAACACGCAGGTGATTTTGGCGTGTCAGGCAGGTTGTTCCGTTGTGCTTGGCAGGTGGTTCAGGCTTGGCCGGCAGGTGGTTCCAGACTGTCCAGGACGTGTTTCCAGCTTCTCCGGCAGGTGGTTCTGGTACGTCTGAGAGGTGGTTCCGCCATGGCTGGCAGGTGATTCCGGACCGTCCCACAGGTGGTTCTGGCATAGCCAGCAGTTGATATTGGCCTGTCCGGCAGGTGGTTCCAGAGAGTCGAACAGGTGGCTCCGGCGTGCTCGGCAGGTGGTTCCGGTCTGTCCGGTAGGTGATTCCGGCGTGTCCGGCACGTGCTTCCTGCACGTCTGAGAGGTGGTTCCGGCATGCGCGACAGGTGGTTTCGGAGTGTCCGCCAGGTGGTTCTGGCGTACCCGGCAGGTGATTTTGGCGTGTCCGGCAGGTGTTTCTGGCGAGTCGAGCAGGTGGCTCCGGCATGCTCGGCAGGTGCTTCCGGCGTCTCCGGCACGTGGTTCTGGTGTGTCTGAGAGCTGGTTCCGGCATGTCCGGCAGATGATTCCGGAGTTTTCCGCCAAGTGGTTCTGGCATACCCGGCTGGTGATTTGGGCATGTCAGGTAGGTGGCTCCGGCGTGCTCTTCAGGTTGTTCAGACGGGTCTGGCAGGTGTTTTCCATCTGTTCGGGGTGTGGTTCCAGCATCTCATGCACATGGTTCTGGCACGTCTGAGATGTGGTTCCGGCCGGCCCGACAGGTGTTTCCACAGTGTCCGCCAAGTGGTACTGGCGTAGTTGGCAGGTGATTTTGGCATGACCGGCAGGTGGTTCCAGCAAGCCCGGCAGGTGATTCCGAAGTGTTCCCCAACTGGTTGTGGCGTAGCCAGCAGGTGATTTTTGCGTGTCTGGCAGGTGGTTCTGGCGAGTCGAGCAGGTGGTTCCGGCGTGCTCGGCAGGTGCTTCCGGGGTCATTGGCACGTGGTTCTGGCATATCTGAGAGGTGGTTCCGGCATGCCCGGCAGGTGATTCCAGAGTGTTCGCCAAGTGTTTCCGGCGTAGCCGGCAGGTGATTTTGCATGTCCAGCGGTCGTTCCGGCGGGTCGAGCCGGTGGTTCCGGCGTGTCCGGCAGGTGGTTCCGGTCTGTCCGGCAGGTGGTTCTGTGGTGTCCGGCACGAGGTTCAGTCTGAGAGGCTGTGCCGGCATGCCCCTCACGTGATTCCGGCTTGTCCCCGAAGTGGTGCTGGTGTAGCGGGCAGGTGATTTTGGCGTGTCCGGCAGGTGGTTCAGGCGAGTTGAGCAGGTGGTTGCGACGTGCTCGGCAGGTGCTTCCGGCGTCTCCGGCACGTGTTTCTGGCACATCTGACTGGTGGTTCCGGCATGCCCAAAAGTTGATTCCGGTCTGTCCGGTAGGTGGTTCCGGCGTGCACGGCACGTGGTTCTGGTACGTGTCAGAGGTGGTTGCGTATGCCCAACAGGTGATTCCGGACTGTCCGCCACGTGCTTCTGGCACGTCTGAGAGGTGGTTCCAACATGCCCGGCAGGTCATTTCGGAGAGTCGTCCAAGTGGTTCTGGCGTAGCCCGCAGGTGATTTTGGCGTGTCCGGCAGGTGGTTCCGCCGTGCTCGGCAGGTGGTTCAGGCATGGCCGTCACGTGGTTCCAGTCTGTCCAGGACGTGTTTCCAGCTTCTCCGGCAGGTGGTTCTGGTACGTCTGAGAGGTGGTTCCGCCATGGCTGGCAGGTGATCCCGGACTGTCCCCCAGGTGGTTCTGGCATAGCCAGCAGTTGATATTGGCCTGTCCGGCAGGTGGTTCCAGCGAGTCGAACAGGTGGCTCCGGCGTTCTTGGCAGGTGGTTCCGGTCTGTCCGGTAGGTGTTTCCGGCGTGTCTGGCACGTGCTTCCGGCACGTCTGAGAGGTGGTTCCGTCATGCGCGGCAGGTGATTCCGGAGTGTCCGCCAGGTGGTTCTGGCGTACCCAGCAGGTGATTTTGGCGTGTCCGGCAGGTGTTTCTGGCGAGTCGAGCAGGTGGCTCCGGCATGCTCGGCAGGTGCTTCCGGCGTCTCCGGCACTTGGTTCTGGTGTGTCTGAGAGCTGGTTCCGGCATGTCCGGCAGATGATTCCGGAGTGTCCGCCAAGTGGTTCTGGCATACCCAGCAGGTGATTTTGGCGTGTCAGGGAGGTGGTACCGGTGAGTCGAGCAGGTGGTTCTGGCGTGCTCAGCAGGTGGTTCAGGCGGTTCTGGCAGGTGGTATCCGTCTGTTCGGGGTGTGGTTCCAGCATCTCATGAACACGTTTCTGGCACGTCTGAGATGTGGTTCCAGCCGGCCCGACAGTTGTATCCGCAGTGTCCGCCAAGGGGTTCTGGCGTAGTTGACAGGTGATTTTGGCATGACTGGCAGGTGGTTCCAGCAAGCCTGGCAGGTGATTCCAAAGTGTTCACCAACTGGTTGTGGCGTAGCCGGCAGGTGATTTTTGCGTGATCGGCAGGTGGTTCTGGCGAGTCGAGCAGGTCGTTCCGGCGTGCTCGGCTGGTGCTTCCGGGGTCATTGGCACGGGGTTCTGGCATGTCTGAGAGGTGGTTCCTGCATGCCCGGCAAGTGATTCCGGAGTATTCGCCAAGTGGTTCTGGCATAGTCGGCAGGTGATTTTGGCATGTCCTGCAGGTGGTTCAGGCGAGTTGAGCAGGTGGTTCCAACGTGCTTGGCAGGTGCTTCCGGCGTCTCCGGCACGTGTTTCTGGCACATCTGACAGGTGGTTCCGGCATGCCCGAAAGGTGATTCCGGTCTGTCCGGTAGGTGGTTCCAGCCGGCACGGCATGTGGTTCTGGTACGTCTCAGAGGTGGTTGCGCATGCCCAACAGGTGATTCCGGACTGTCCGCCACATGGTTCTGGCACGTCTGAGAGGTGGTTCCGGCATGCCCGGCAGGTCATCCCAGAGAGTCCTCCAAGTGGTTCTGGCATAACACGCAGGTGATTTTGGCGTGTCTGGCAGGTTGTTCCGTTGTGCTTGGCAGGTGGTTCAGGCTTGGCCGGCAGGTGGTTCCAGACTGTCCAGGACGTGTTTCCAGCTTCTCCGGCAGGTGGTTCTGGTACGTCTGAGAGGTGGTTCCGCCATGGCTGGCAGGTGATTCCGGACCGTCCCCCAGGTGGTTCTGGCATAGCCAGCAGTTGATATTGGCCTGTCCGGCAGGTGGTTCCAGCGAGTCGAACAGGTGGCTCCGGCGTGCTCGGCAGGTGGTTCCGGTCTGTCCGGTAGGTGATTCCGGCGTGTCCGGCACGTGCTTCCGGCACGTCTGAGAGGTGGTTCCGGCATGCGTGACAGGTGGTTTCGGAGTGTCCGCCAGGTGGTTCTGGCGTACCCGGCAGGTGATTTTGGCGTGTCCGGCAGGTGTTTCTGGCGAGTCGAGCAGGTGGCTCCGGCATGCTCGGCAGGTGCTTCCGGCGTCTCCGGCACGTGGTTCTGGTGTGTCTGAGAGCTGGTTCCGGCATGTCCGGCAGATGATTCCGGAGTGTTCCGCCAAGTGGTTCTGGCATACCCGGCTGGTGATTTGGGCATGTCAGGTAGGTGGCTCCGGCGTGCTCTGCAGGTTGTTCAGACGGGTCTGGCAGGTGTTTTCCGTCTGTTCGGGGTGTGGTTCCAGCATCTCATGCACATGGTTCTGGCACGTCTGAGATGTGGTTCCGGCCGGCCCGACAGGTGTTTCCACAGTGTCCGCCAAGTGGTACTGGCGTAGTTGGCAGGTGATTTTGGCATGACCGGCAGGTGGTTCCAGCAAGCCCGGCAGGTGATTCCGAAGTGTTCCCCAACTGGTTGTGGCGTAGCCGGCAGGTGATTTTTGCGTGTCCGGCAGGTGGTTCTGGCGAGTCGAGCAGGTGGTTCCGGCGTGTCCGGCAGGTGGTTCCGGTCTGTCCGGCAGGTGGTTCTGTGGTGTCCGGCACGAGGTTCAGTCTGAGAGGCTGTGCCGGCATGCCCCTCACGTGATTCCGGCTTGTCCCCGAAGTGGTGCTGGTGTAGCGGGCAGGTGATTTTCGCGTGTCCGGCAGGTGGTTCAGGCGAGTTGAGCAGGTGGTTGCGACGTGCTCGGCAGGTGCTTCCGGCGTCTCCGGCACGTGTTTCTGGCACATCTGACTGGTGGTTCCGGCATGCCCAAAAGTTGATTCCGGTCTGTCCGGTAGGTGGTTCCGGCGTGCACGGCACGTGGTTCTGGTACGTGTCAGAGGTGGTTGCGTATGCCCAACAGGTGATTCTGGACTGTCCGCCACGTGCTTCTGGCACGTCTGAGAGGTGGTTCCAACATGCCCGGCAGGTCATTTCGGAGAGTCGTCCAAGTGGTTCTGGCGTAGCCCGCAGGTGATTTTGGCGTGTCCGGCAGGTGGTTCCGCCGTGCTCGGCAGGTGGTTCAGGCATGGCCGTCACGTGGTTCCAGTCTGTCCAGGACGTGTTTCCAGCTTCTCCGGCAGGTGGTTCTGGTACGTCTGAGAGGTGGTTCCGCCATGGCTGGCAGGTGACCCCGGACTGTCCCCCAGGTGGTTCTGGCATAGCCAGCAGTTGATATTGGCCTGTCCGGCAGGTGGTTCCAGCGAGAGCAATACGGTACTCGGTCCAAGAGGCATAA
>NW_027228330.1:0-24440 GCF_037783145.1 Equus przewalskii
GGTCATTGGCACTTGGTTCTGGCATGTCTGAGAGGTGGTTCCGGCATGCCTGGCAGGTGATTCCGCAGTGTTCGCCAAGTGGTTCTGGCGTAGCCGGCAGGTGATTTTGCATGTCCGGCGGTGGTTCCGGCGGGTCGAGCCGGTGGTTCCGGCGTGTCCGGCAGGTGGTTGCGGTCTGTGCGGCAGGTGGTGCTGGGGTGTCCGCCACGTGCTTCTGGTATGTCTGAGAGGTGGTTCCAGCATGCCCGGCAGGTCATCCCGGAGAGTTCTCCAAGTGGTTCTGGTGTACCCCGCAGGTGAATATGGCGTGTCCGGCAGGTGGTTCCAGTCTGTCCAGTAAGTGTTTCCAGCTTGTCCGGCACGTGGTTCTTGTACGTCTGAGAGGTGGTTCCGCCATGGCTGGCAGATGATTCCGGACTGTCCCCCAGGTGGTTCTGGCATAGCCAGCAGTTGATATTGGCCTGTCCGGACGGTGGATCCGGCGAGTCGAGCAGGTGGCTGTGGCGTGTTCAGCAGGTGGTTCCGGCGTGTCTGGCAGGTGGTTCCGTTCTGTCCGATAGTTCGTTCCGGCATGTCCGGCACGTGCTTCTGGAACGTGTGAGAGGTGGTTCTGGCATGCCAGGCAGGTGATTCTGGAGTGTCGGGTAAGTGGTTCTGGTGTAGCCGAAAGTTCATTTTGGCGTGTCCAGCACGTGGGTCGTGCGAGTCGAGCAGGTGGTTCCGGAGTGCTCGGCAGGTGGTTCCAGTCTGTCCAGGACGTGGTTCCAGCGTGTCCGGCTCGTGGTTCCGTTACATCTGAGAGGTGGTTCCTGCATGCCCGGCAGGTGATTCCGGACTGTCCGCCAGATGGTTCTCACATAGCCAGCTGTTGATTTTGTCCTGTCTGGCAGGTGCTTCCGGTGAGTCGAACAGGTGGCTCCGGCGTGCTCGGCAGGTGGTTCAGGCGGGTCTGGCAGGTGGTCTCCGTCTGTTCGTGGTGTGGTTCCGGCATCACACGCACAAGGTTCTGGCACGTCTGAGATGTAGTTCTGGCCGGCCCGACAGGTGTTTCCGCAGTGTCGACAAGTGGTTCTGGCGTAGTTGGCAGGTGATTTTGACATGACCGGCAGGTGGTTCCAGCAAGCCCGGCAGGTGATGGGGAAGTGTTCACCAACTGGTTGTGGCGAAGCCGGCAGGTGATTTTTGCATGACTGGCAGGTGGTTCTGGCGAGTCGAGCAGGTGGTTCCGGCATGCTCGGCAGGTGCTTCTGGTGTCATTGGCACGTGGTTCCGGCATGCCCGGCAGGTGATTCCGGAGTGTTTGCCAAGTGGTTCTGGTGTAGCCGGCAGGTGATTTTGCATGTCTGGCAGTGGTTCCGGCGGGTCGAGCCGGTGGTTCCCGCGTGTCCGGCAGGTGGTTGCAGTCTGTCTGGCAGGTGGTTCTGAGGTGTCCGGCAGGAGGTTCTGGCACGTCTGTGAGGTTGTGCCGGCATGCCCTTCACGTGATTCCGGCTTGTGCCCCCAGTGGTTCTGGTGTAGCGGGCAGGTGATTTTGGTGTGTCCTGCAGGTGGGACCGGTGAGTCAAGCAGGTGGTTCCGGCGAGTGTTTCCTGTGGTTCCAGTCTGTCCGGGAGATGGTTCCGGCCTGTCCGGCACGTGCTTCTGGCACTTCTGAGAGGTTGTGCTGGCATGCCCGGCAGGTGATTCCGGAGTGTCCGCCAAGTGGTTCTGGCGTAGCCGGCAGGTGATTTTGTCGTGTCCGGCAGGTGGTTCCGTCGTGCTCGGCAGGTGGTTCAGGCGTGGTCGGCAGGTGGTTCCAGTCTGTCCAGTACGTGTTTCCAGATTGTCCGGCACGTGGTTCTGGTACGTCTAGAGGTGGTTCCGCCATGGCTGGCAGGTGATTCCGGACTGTCCCCCAGGTGGTTCTCGCACAGCCAGCTGTTGATTTTGGCCTGTCTGGCAGGTGGTTCCGGCAAGGGGAGCAGGTGGCTCTGGCGTGCTCGGCAGGTGGTTCTGGCATGTCAGGCAGGTGGTTCCGGTCTGTCCCGTAGGTCGTTCCGGCATGTCCGGCATGTGCTTCTGGCACGTCTGAGAGGTGGTTCTGGCATGCCAGGCAGGTGATTCTGGAGTGTCGGTTAAGTGGTTCTGGTGTAGCCGGCAGTTCCTTTTGGCGTGTCCGGCACGATTGTCCTGCCAGTCGAGCAGGTGGTTCCGGTGAGCTCGGCAGGTGGTTCCAGTCTGTCCAGGATGTGGTTCCAGCGTGTCCGGAACGTGGTTCTGTTACGTCTGAGAGGTGGTTCCTGCATGCCAGGCAGGTGATTTTGGACTGTCCGCCAGGTGGTTCTAGCATAGCCAGCTGTTGATTTTGGCCTGTCTGGCAGGTGGTTCCGGCCTATCGAGCAGGCGGCTCCGGCGTGCTCGGCAAGTGGTTCCGGGATGTCCGGCAGGTGGTACCGGCGTGTCCGGAACATGGTTCTGACAAGTCTGAGAGGTGGTTCCAGCATGCCCGACCTGTGATTCCGGAGTGTCCGCCAAGTGGTTCTGGCGTACTCGGCAGGTGATTTTGGCGTGTCCGGCAGGTGTTTCTTGCGAGTCGAGCAGGTGGCTCAGGCATGCTCAGCAGGTGCTTCCGGCGTGTCCGGCATGTGGTTCTGGTGTGTCTGAGAGCTTGTTCTGGCATGTCCGGCAGATGATTTCGGAGTGTCCACAAAGTGGTTCTGGCATACCTGGCAGGTGATTTTGGCGTGTGCGGCAGGTGGTTCTGGCGAGTCGAGCAGGTGGTTCCGGCGTGCTCGCCAGGTGCTTCCGGTGTCCTTGGCACGTGGTTCTGACATGTCTGAGAGGTGCTTCCGACATGCCCGGCAGGTGATTCCGGTGTGTTCGCCAAGTGTTTCTGGCGTAGCCGGCAGGTGATTTTGCATGTCCGGGGGTGGTTCCGGCGAGTCGCGCCGGTGGTTCCGGCGTGTCCGGCAGGTGGTTCCTGTCTGTCCGGCAGGGTGTTCTGGGGTGTCCGGCACGAGGTTCTGGCACGTCTGAGAGATTGTGACGGCATGCCCTTCACGTGATTCCGGCTTGTCTGCCAAGTGCTTCTGGTGTAGCAGGCAGGTGATTTTGGCACGTCTGGCAGGTGTTTCTTGCGAGTCGAGCAGGTGGCTCAGGCATGCTCAGCAGGTGCTTCTGGCGTCTCCGGCAGGTTGTTCTGGTGTGTCTGAGAGCTGCTTCTGGCATGTCTGGCAGATGATTCCGGAGTGACCACCAAGTGGTTCTGGCATACCCGGCCGGTGGTTTTTGCGTGTCAGGTAGGTGGTTCCGGCGAGTCGAGCAGGTGGTTCCAGTGTGCTCGGCAGGTGGTTCAGGCGGGTCTGGCAGGTGGTTTCAGTCTGTTCGGGGTGTGGTTCCGGCATCTCGGGCACATGGTTCTGGCACGTCTGAGATGTGGTTCTGGCAGGCCCGACAGGTGTTTCCGGAGTGTCCGCCAAGCGGTTCTGGCGTAGCTGGCAGGTGATATTGGTGTGACCGGCAGGTGCTTCCAGCAAGCCCGGCAGTTGATTCCGAAGTGTTCACCAACTGGTTGTGGCGTAGCCGGCAGGTGATTTTGGCGTGTCCAGCAGGTGGTTCTGTGGAGTGGATCAGGAACTTCCGGCCTTCTCAGCAGGTGCTTCCGCAGTCTCCAGCATGTTGTTGTGGCACCTCTGAGAGGTGGTTCCAACATGCCCGGCAGGTGATTCTGGAGTGTCCGACAAGTGGTTGTGGAGTAGCCGGCTGGTGATTTTGGCGTGTCCGGCAGGTGGTTCTGGCGAGTCAAGCAGGTGGTCCCGGCGTGTCCGGCAGGTGATTCCGGTCTGTCCTGGAGGTGGTTCCGGAGTCTCTGCCGAGTGGTTCTGGCGTAGCCGGCAGGTGATTTTGGCGTGTCCGGCAGGTGGTTCTGGCGAGTCGAGCAGGTGGTTCCGGCATGTCCGGCAGGTGATTCCGGTCTGTCCTGGAGGTGGTACCGGAGTCTCTGCCGAGTGGTTCTGGCGTAGCCGGCAGGTGATTTTGGCGTGACCGGCAGGTGGTTCCGGCAAGCGCGGCACGTGATTCCGAAGTGTTCACCAACTGGTTGTGGCGTAGCCGGCAGGTCATTTTGGCGTGTCCGGCAGGTGGTTCTGGCGAGTCGAGAAGGTGGTTCTGGAGTGTCCGGCAGGTGTTTGCAGTCTGTCCATGACGTGGTTCCGGCATGCCCTCCAGGTGATTCTGGAGTGTCCACCAAGTGGTTTTGGCATAGCCGGCATATGATTTTGGACTGTCAGGCAGGTGGTTCCGGCATGTCCAGCAGGTGTTTCCGGCGAGTTCGGCAGTTGCTTCCAGTCTCTCCGGCATGTGGTTCCGGCACCTCTGAGAGGTGGTTCCGGCATGCCCGGCAGCTGATACCGGAGTGTCTGCCGAGTGGTTGTGGCGTAGCCGGCAGGTGATTTTGGCGTGTCCGGCAGGTGGTTCTGGCGAGTCGAGCAGGTGGTTCAGGCGTGGCCGGCAGGTGGTTCCAGTCTGTCCAGTAAGTGTTTCCAGCTTGTCCGGCACGTGGTTCTTGTACGTCTGAGAGGTGGTTCCGCCATGGCTGGCAGGTGTTTCCGGACTGTCCCCCAGGTTGTTCTGGCATAGCCAGAAGTTGATATTGGCCTGTCCGGACGGTGGATCCGGCGAGTCGAGCAGGTGGCTGTGGCGTGTTCAGCAGGTGGTTCCGGCGTGTCTGGCAGGTGGTTCCGTTCTGTCCGATAGGTCGTTCCGGCATGTCCGGCACGTGCTTCTGGAACGTGTGAGAGGTGGTTCTGGCATGCCAGGCAGGTGATTCTGGAGTGTCGGGTAAGTGGTTCTGGTGTAGCCGAAAGTTCATTTTGGCGTGTCCAGCACGTGGGTCGTGCGAGTCGAGCAGGTGGTTGCGGAGTGCTCGGCAGGTGGTTCGAGTCTCTCCAGGACGTGGTTCCAGCGTGTCCGGCTCGTGGTTCCGTTACATCTGAGAGGTGGTTACGGCATGCCCGGAAGGTGATTCCGGAGTGTTTGCCAAGTGGTTCTGGTGTAGCCGGCAGGTGATTTTGCATGTCTGGCAGTGGTTCCGGCGGGTCGAGCCGGTGGTTCCCGCGTGTCCCGCATGTGGTTGCAGTCTGTCTGGCAGGTGGTTCTGAGGTGTCCGGCAGGAGGTTGTGGCACGTCTGTGAGGTTGTGCCGGCATGCCCTTCACGTGATTCCGGCTTGTGCCCCAAGTGGTTCTGGTGTAGCGGGCAGGTGATTTTGGTGTGTCCCGCAGGTGGGACCGGTGAGTCAAGCAGGTGGTTCCGGCGAGTGTTTCCTGTGGTTCCAGTCTGTCCGGGAGATGGTTCCGGCCTGTCCGGCACGTGCTTCTGGCACTTCTGATAGGTTGTGCTGGCATGCCCGGCAGGTGATTCCAGAGTCTCCGCCAAGTGGTTCTGGCGTAGCCGGCAGGTGATTTTGGTGTGTCCGGCAAGTGGTCCTGGTACGTCTCAGAGGTGGTTCCACATGCCCAACAGGTGATTCCGGACTCTCTGCCACATGGTTCTGGCGCGTCTGAGAGGTGGTTCCAGCATGCCCGGCAGGTCATCCCGGAGAGTCCTCCAAGTGGTTGTGGAGTAGCCCGCAGGTGATTTTGGCGTGTCCGGCAGGTGGTTCCGTCGTGCTCGGCAGGTGGTTCAGGCGTGGCCGGCAGGTGGTTCCAGTCTGTCCAGTACGTGTTTCCAGATTGTCCGGCACGTGGTTCTGGTACGTCTGAGAGGTGGTTCCGCCATGGCAGGCAGGTGATTCCGGACTGTCCCCCAGGTGGTTCTCGCACAGCCAGCTGTTGATTTTGGCCTGTCTGGCAGGTGGTTCCGGCAAGGGGAGCAGGTGGCTGTGGCGTGCTCGGCATGTGGTTCCGGCATGTCAGGCAGGTGGTTCCGGTCTGTCCCGTAGGTCGTTCCGGCATGTCCGGCACGTGCTTCTGGCACGTCTGAGAGGTGGTTCTGGCATGCCAGGCAGGTGATTCTGGAGTGTCGGTTAAGTGGTTCTGGTGTAGCCGGCAGTTCCTTTTGGCGTGTCCGGCACGATTGTCCTGCCAGTCGAGCAGGTGGTTCCGGCGAGCTCGGCAGGTGGTTCCAGTCTGTCCAGGATGTGGTTCCAGCGTGTCCGGAACGTGGTTCTGTTACGTCTGAGAGGTGGTTCCTGCATGCCAGGCAGGTGATTTTGGACTGTCCGCCAGGTGGTTCTAGCATAGCCAGCTGTTGATTTTGGCCTGTCTGGCAGGTGGTTCCGGCCTATCGAGCAGGCGGCTCCGGCGTGCTCGGCAACTGGTTCCGTGATGTCTCGCAGGTGGTTCCGGTCTGTCCTGTAGGTGTTTCCGGCGTGTCCGACACGTCCTTCTGGCATGTCTAAGAGGTGGTTCCGGCATGCCCGGCAGGTTATTCCAGAGTATCTGCCGAGTGGTTCTGGTGTAGCCAGCAGGTGATTTTGGCGTGTCCAGCAGGTGGTCCTCGGGAGTGGATCAGGTGGTTCCGGCATACTCGGCCGGTGGTACCGGCGTGTCCGGAACATGGTTCTGGCAAGTCTGAGAGGTGGTTCCGGCATGCCCGACCTGTGATTCCGGAGTGTCCGCCAAGTGGTTCTGGCGTACTCGGCAGGTGATTTTGGCGTGTCCGGCAGGTGTTTCTTGCGAGTCGAGCAGGTGGCTCAGGCATGCTCAGCAGGTGCTTCCGGCGTGTCCGGCATGTGGTTCTGGTGTGTCTGAGAGCTGGTTCTGGCATGTCCGGCAGATGATTTCGGAGTGTCCACAAAGTGGTTCTGGCATACCTGGCAGGTGATTTTGGCGTGTGCGGCAGGTGGTTCTGGCGAGTCGAGCAGGTGGTTCCGGCGTGCTCGGCAGGTGCTTCCGGTGTCCTTGGCACGTGGTTCTGACATGTCTGAGAGGTGCTTCCGACATGCCCGGCAGGTGATTCCGGTGTGTTCGCCAAGTGTTTCTGGCGTAGCCGGCAGGTGATTTTGCATGTCCGGGGGTGGTTTCGGCGAGTCGCACCGGTGTTTCCAGCGTGTCCGGCAGGTGGTTCCGGTCTGTCCGGCAGGGTGTTCTGGGGTGTCCGGCACGAGGTTCTGGCACGTCTGAGAGATTGTGACGGCATGCCCTTCACGTGATTCCGGCTTGTCTGCCAAGTGCTTCTGGTGTAGCAGGCAGGTGATTTTGGCACGTCTGGCAGGTGTTTCTTGCGAGTCGAGCAGGTGGCTCAGGCATGCTCAGCAGGTGCTTCTGGCGTCTCCGGCAGGTTGTTCTGGTGTGTCTGAGAGCTGCTTCTGGCATGTCTGGCAGATGATTCCGGAGTGACCACCAAGTGGTTCTGGCATACCCGGCCGGTGGTTTTTGCGTGTCAGGTAGGTGGTTCCGGCGAGTCGAGCAGGTGGTTCCAGTGTGCTCGGCAGGTGGTTCAGGCGGGTCTGGCAGGTGGTTTCAGTCTGTTCGGGGTGTGGTTCCGGCATCTCGGGCACATGGTTCTGGCACGTCTGAGATGTGGTTCTGGCAGGCCCGACAGGTGTTTCCGGAGTGTCCGCCAAGCGGTTCTGGCGTAGCTGGCAGGTGATATTGGCGTGACCGGCAGGTGCTTCCAGCAAGCCCGGCAGTTGATTCCGAAGTGTTCACCAACGAGTTGTGGCGTAGCCGGCAGGTGATTTTGGCGTGTCCAGCAGGTGGTTCTTTGGAGTGGATCAGGAACTTCCGGCCTTCTCAGCAGGTGCTTCCGCAGTCTCCAGCATGTTGTTGTGGCACCTCTGAGAGGTGGCTCCAACATGCCCGGCAGGTGATTCTGGAGTGTCCGACAAGTGGTTGTGGAGTAGCCGGCTGGTGATTTTGGCGTGTCCGGCAGGTGGTTCTGGCGAGTCAAGCAGGTGGTCCCGGCGTGTCCGGCAGGTGATTCCGGTCTGTCCTGGAGGTGGTTCCGGAGTCTCTGCCGAGTGGTTCTGGCGTAGCCGGCAGGTGATTTTGGCTTGACTGGCAGGTGGGTCCGGCAAGCGCGGCAGGTGTTTCCGAAGTGTTCACCAACTGGTTGTGGCGTAGCCGGCAGGTGATTTTGGCGTGTCCTGCAGGTGGTTCTGGCGAGTCGAGAAGGTGGTTCTGGCGTGTCCGGCAGGTGTTTGCAGTCTGTCCATGACGTGGTTCCGGCATGCCCTCCAGGTGATTCTGGAGTGTCCACCAAGTGGTTTTGGCATAGCCGGCATATGATTTTGGACTGTCAGGCAGGTGCTTCCGGCATGTCCAGCAAGTGTTTCCGGGGAGTTAGGCAGTTGCTTCCAGTCTCTCCGGCATGTGGTTCTGGCACCTCTGAGAGGTGGTTCCGGCATGCCCGGCAGCTGATACCGGAGTGTCTTCTGAGTGGTTGTGGCGTAGCCGGCAGGTGATTTTGGCGTGTCCGGCAGGTGGTTCTGGCGAGTCAAGCAGGTGGTCCCGGCGTGTCCGGCAGGTGATTCCGGTCTGTCCTGGAGGTGGCTCCGGAGTCTCTGCCGAGTGGTTCTGGCGTAGCCGGCAGGAGATTTTGGCGTGTCCGGCAGGTGGTTCTGGCGAGTCGAGCAGGTGCTTCCTGCGTGTCCGGCAGGTGTTTGCAGTCTGTCCATGACGTGGTTCCGGCATGCCCTCCAGGTGATTCTGGAGTGTCCACCTAGTGGTTTTGGCATAGCCGGCATATGATTTTGGACTGTCAGGCAGGTGGTTCCGGCATGTCCAGCAGGTGTTTCCGGCGAGTTCGGCAGTTGCTTCCAGTCTCTCCGGCATGTGGTTCCGGCACCTCTGAGAGTTGGTTCCGGCATGCCCGGCAGCTGATACCGGAGTGTCTGCCGAGTGGTTGTGGCGTAGCCGGCAGGTGATTTTGGCGTGTCCGGCAGGTGGTTCTGGCGAGTCGAGCAGGTGGTTCCGGCGTGCTCGGCAGGTGCTTCCGGGGTCATTGGCACGTGGTTCTGGCATGTCTGAGAGGTGGTTCCGGCATGCCCGGCAGGTGATTCCGGAGTGTTCCCCAAGTGGTTCTGGCGTAGCCGGCAGGTGATTTTGCATGTCCGGCTGTGGTTCCGGCGGGTCGAGCCGGTGGTTCCGGCCTGTCCGGCAGGTGGTTGCGGTCTGTCCGGCAGGTGGTGCGGGGGTGTCCGCCACGTGCTTCTGGTACGTCTGAGAGGTGGTTCCAGCATGCCCGGCAGGTCATACCGGAGAGTTCTCCAAGTGGTTCTGGTGTACCCCGCAGGTGATTTTGGCGTGTCCGGCAGGTGGTTCCATCGTGCTCGGCAGGTGGTTCAGGCGTGGCCGGCAGGTGGTTCCAGGCTGTCCAGTAAGTGTTTCCAGCTTGTCCGGCACGTGCTTCTTGTACGTCTGAGAGGTGGTTCCGCCATGGCTGGCAGGTGATTCCGGACTGTCCCCCAGGTGGTTCTGGCATAGCCAGCAGTTGATATTGGCCTGTCCGGCCGGTGGATCCGGCGAGTCGAGCAGGTGGCTGTGGCGTGTTCAGCAGGTGGTTCCGGCGTGTCTGTCAGGTGGTTCCATTCTGTCCGATAGGTCGTTCCGGCATGTCCGGCACGTGCTTCTGGAACGTGTGAGAGGTGGTTCTGGCATGCCAGGCAGGTGATTCTGGAGTGTCGGGTAAGTGGTTCTGGTGTAGCCGAAAGTTCATTTTGGCGTGTCCAGCACGTGGGTCGTGCGAGTCGAGCAGGTGGTTCCGGAGTGCTCGGCAGGTGGTTCCAGTCTGTCCAGGACGTGTTTCCAGCGTGTCCGGCTCGTGGTTCCGTTACATCTGAGAGGTGGTTCCTGCATGCCCGGCAGGTGATTCCGGACTGTCCGCCAGATGGTTCTCGCATAGCCAGCTGTTGATTTTGGCCTGTCTGGCAGGTGCTTCCGGTGAGTCGAACAGGTGGCTCCGGCGTGCTCGGCAGGTGGTTCAGGCGGGTCTGGCAGGTGGTCTCCGTCTGTTCGGGGTGTGGTTCCGGCATCACACGCACAAGGTTCTGGCACGTCTGAGATGTAGTTCTGGCCGGCCCGACAGGTGTTTCCGCAGTGTCGACAAGTGGTTCTTGCGTAGTTGGCAGGTGATTTTGACATGACCGGCAGGTGGTTCCAGCAAGCCCGGCAGGTGATGGGGAAGTGTTCACCAACTGGTTGTGGCGAAGCCGGCAGGTGATTTTTGCATGACTGGCAGGTGGTTCTGGCGAGTCGAGCAGGTGGTTCCGGCATGCTCGGCAGGTGCTTCTGGCGTCATTGCCACGTGGTTCTGGCATGTCTGAGAGGTGGTTCCGGCATGCCCGGCAGGTGATTCCGGAGTGTTTGCCAAGTGGTTCTGGTGTAGCCGGCAGGTGATTTTGCATGTCTGGCAGTGGTTCCGGCGGGTCGAGCCGGTGGTTCCCGCGTGTCCGGCAGGTGGTTGCAGTCTGTCTGGCAGGTGGTTCTGAGGTGTCCGGCAGGAGGTTCTGGCACTTCTGTGAGGTTGTGCCGGCATGCCCTTCACGTGATTCCGGCTTGTGCCCCAAGTGGTTCTGGTGTAGCGGGCAGGTGATTTTGGTGTGTCCTGCAGGTGGGACCGGTGAGTCAAGCAGGTGGTTCCGGCGAGTGTTTCCTGTGGTTCCAGTCTGTCCGGGAGATGGTTCCGGCCTGTCCGGCACATGCTTCTGGCACTTCTGATAGGTTGTGCTGGCATGCCCGGCAGGTGATTCCAGAGTCTCCGCCAAGTGGTTCTGGCGTAGCCGGCAGGTGATTTTGGCGTGTCCGGCAGGTGGTTCTGGTACGTCTCAGAGGTGGTTCCACATGCCCAACAGGTGATTCCGGACTCTCTGCCACATGGTTCTGGCGCGTCTGAGAGGTGGTTCCAGCATGCCCGGCAGGTCATCCCGGAGAGTCCTCCAAGTGGTTGTGGAGTAGCCCGCAGGTGATTTTGGCGTGTCCGGCAGGTGGTTCCGTCGTGCTCGGCAGGTGGTTCAGGCGTGGCCGGCAGTTGGTTCCAGTCTGTCCAGTACGTGTTTCCAGATTGTCCGGCACGTGGTTCTGGTACGTCTGAGAGGTGGTTCCGCCATGGCAGGCAGGTGATTCCGGACTGTCCCCCAGGTGGTTCTCGCACAGCCAGCTGTTGATTTTGGCCTGTCTGGCAGGTGGTTCTGGCATGGGGAGCAGGTGTCTCTGGCGTGCTCGGCAGGTGGTTCCGGCATGTCAGGCAGGTGGTTCCGGTCTGTCCCGTAGGTCGTTCCGGCATGTCCGGCACGTGCTTCTGGCACGTCTGAGAGGTGGTTCTGGCATGCCAGGCAGGTGATTCTGGAGTGTCGGTTAAGTGGTTCTGGTGTAGCCGGCAGTTCCTTTTGGCGTGTCCGGCACGATTGTCCTGCCAGTCGAGCAGGTGGTTCCGGCGAGCACGGCAGGTGGTTCCAGTCTGTCCAGGATGTGGTTCCAGCGTGTCCGGAATGTGGTTCTGTTACGTCTGAGAGGTGGTTCCTGCATGCCAGGCAGGTGATTTTGGACTGTCCGCCAGGTGGTTCTAGCATAGCCAGCTGTTGATTTTGGCCTGTCTGGCAGGTGGTTCCGGCCTATCGAGCAGGCGGCTCCGGCGTGCTCGGCAACTGGTTCCGTGATGTCTCGCAGGTGGTTCCGGTCTTTCCGGTAGGTGTTTCCGGCGTGTCCGACACGTCCTTCTGGCATGTCTAAGAGGTGGTTCCGGCATGCCCGGCAGGTTATTCCGGAGTATCTGCCGAGTGGTTCTGGTGTAGCCAGCAGGTGATTTTGGCGTGTCCAGCAGGTGGTCCTCGGGAGTGGATCAGGTGGTTCCGGCATACTCGGCAGGTGGTACCGGCGTGTCCGGAACATGGTTCTGGCAAGTCTGAGAGGTGGTTCCGGCATGCCCGACCTGTGATTCCGGAGTGTCCGCCAAGTGGTTCTGGCGTACTCGGCAGGTGATTTTGGCGTGTCCGGCAGGTGTTTCTTGCGAGTCGAGCAGGTGGCTCAGGCATGCTCAGCAGGTGCTTCCGGCGTGTCCGGCATGTGGTTCTGGTGTGTCTGAGAGCTGGTTCTGGCATGTCCGGCAGATGACTTCGGAGTGTCCACAAAGTGGTTCTGGCATACCTGGCAGGTGATTTTGGCGTGTGCGGCAGGTGGTTCTGGCGAGTCGAGCAGGTGGTTCCGGCGTGCTCGGCAGGTGCTTCCGGTGTCCTTGGCACGTGGTTCTGACATGTCTGAGAGGTGCTTCTGACATGCCCGGCAGGTGATTCCGGTGTGTTCGCCAAGTGTTTCTGGCGTAGTCGGCAGGTGATTTTGCATGTCCGGGGGTGGTTCCGGCGAGTCGCGCCGGTGGTTCTGGCGTGTCCGGCAGGTGGTTCCTGTCTGTCCGGCAGGGTGTTCTGGGGTGTCCGGCACGAGGTTCTGGCACGTCTGAGAGATTGTGACGGCATGCCCTTCACGTGATTCCGGCTTGTCTGCCAAGTGCTTCTGGTGTAGCAGGCAGGTGATTTTGGCACGTCTGGCAGGTGTTTCTTGCGAGTCGAGCAGGTGGCTCAGGCATGCTCAGCAGGTGCTTCTGGCGTCTCCGGCAGGTTGTTCTGGTGTGTCTGAGAGCTGCTTCTGGCATGTCTGGCAGATGATACCGGAGTGACCACCAAGTGTTTCTGGCATACCCGGCCGGTGGTTTTTGCGTGTCAGGTAGGTGGTTCCATCGAGTCGAGCAGGTGGTTCCAGTGTGCTCGGCATGTGGTTCAGGGGGGTCTGGCAGGTGGTTTCAGTCTGTTCGGGGTGTGGTTCCGGCATCTCGGGCACATGGTTCTGGCACGTCTGAGATGTGGTTCGGGCAGGCCCGACAGGTGTTTCCGGAGTGTCCGCCAAGCGGTTCTGGCGTAGCTGGCATGTGATATTGGCGTGACCGGCAGGTGCTTCCAGCAAGCCCGGCAGTTGATTCCGAAGTGTTCACCAACTGGTTGTGGCGTAGCCGGCAGGTGATTTTGGCGTGTCCAGCAGGTGGTTCTGTGGAGTGGATCAGGAACTTCCGGCCTTCTCAGCAGGTGCTTCCGCAGTCTCCAGCATGTTGTTGTGGCACCTCTGAGAGGTGGTTCCAACATGCCCGGCAGGTGATTCTGGAGTGTCCGTCAAGTGGTTGTGGAGTAGCCGGCTGGTGATTTTGGCATGTCCGGCAGGTGGTTCTGGCGAGTCAAGCAGGTGGTCCCGGCGTGTCCGGCAGGTGATTCCGGTCTGTCCTGGAGGTGGTTCCGGAGTCTCTGCCGAGTGGTTCTGGCGTAGCCAGCAGGTGATTTTGGCGTGTCCGGCAGGTGGTTCTGGCGAGTCGAGCAGGTGCTTCCGGCGTGTCCGGCAGGTGATTCCGGTCTGTCCTGGAGGTGGTTCCGGAGTCTGTGCCGAGTGGTTCTGGCGTAGCCGGCAGGTGATTTTGGCGTGACCGGCATGTGGTTCCGGCAAGCGCGGCACGTGATTCCGAAGTGTTCACCAACTGGTTGTGGCGTAGCCGGCAGGTCATTTTGGCGTGTTCGGCAGGTGGTTCTGGCGAGTCGAGAAGGTGGTTCTGGCGTGTCTGGCAGGTGTTTGCAGTCTGTCCATGACGTGGTTCCGGCATGCCCTCCAGGTGATTCTGGAGTGTCCACCAAGTGGTTTTGGCATAGCCGGCATATGATTTTGGACTGTCAGGCAGGTGGTTCCGGCATGTCCAGCAGGTGTTTCCGGCGAGTTCGGCAGTTGCTTCCAGTCTCTCCGGCATGTGGTTCCGGCACCTCTGAGAGGTGGTTCCGGCATGCCCGGCAGCTGATACCGGAGTGTCTGCCGAGTGGTTGTGGTGTAGCCGGCAGGTGATTTTGGCGTGTCCGGCAGGTGGTTCTGGCGAGTCGAGCAGGTGGTTCCGGCGTGCTCGGCAGGTGCTTCCGGGGTCATTGGCACGTGGTTCTGGCATGTCTGAGAGGTGGTTCCGGCATGCCCGGCAGGTGATTCCGGAGTGTTCGCCAAGTGGTTCTGGCGTAGCCGGCAGGTGATTTTGCATGTCCGGCGCTGGTTCCGGCGGGTCGAGCCGGTGGTTCCGGCGTGTCCGGCATGTGGTTGCGGTCTGTCAGGCAGGTGGTGCTGGGGTGTCCGCCACGTGCTTCTGGTACGTCTGAGAGGTGGTTCCAGCATGCCCGGCAGGTCATACCGGAGAGTTCTCCAAGTGGTTCTGGTGTACCCCGCAGGTGATTTTGGCGTGTCCGGCAGGTGGTTCCATCGTGCTCGGCAGGTGGTTCAGGCGTGGCCGGCAGGTGGTTCCAGTCTGTCCAGTAAGTGTTTCCAGCTTGTCCGGCACATGGTTCTTGTACGTCTGAGAGGTGGTTCCGCCATGGCTGGCAGGTGATTCCGGACTGTCCCCCAGGTGGTTCTGGCATAGCCAGCAGTTGATATTGGCCTGTCCGGACGGTGGATCCGGCGAGTCGAGCAGGTGGCTGTGGCGTGTTCAGCAGGTGGTTCCGGCGTGTCTGGCAGGTGGTTCCGTTCTGTCCGATAGGTCGTTCCGGCATGTCCGGCACGTGCTTCTGGAACGTGTGAGAGGTGGTTCTGGCATGCCAGGCAGGTGATTCTGGAGTGTCGGGTAAGTGGTTCTGGTGTAGCCGAAAGTTCATTTTGGCATGTCCAGCACGTGGGTCGTGCGAGTCGAGCAGGTGGTTGCGGAGTGCTCGGCAGGTGGTTCGAGTCTCTCCAGGACGTGGTTCCAGCGTGTCCGGCTCGTGGTTCCGTTACATCTGAGAGGTGGTTCGGGCATGCCCGGAAGGTGATTCCGGAGTGTTTGCCAAGTGGTTCTGGTGTAGCCGGCAGGTGATTTTGCATGTCTGGCAGTGGTTCCGGCGGGTCGAGCCGGTGGTTCCCGCGTGTCCGGCAGGTGGTTGCAGTCTGTCTGGCAGGTGGTTCTGAGGTGTCCGGCAGGAGGTTCTGGCACGTCTGTGAGGTTGTGCCGGCATGCCCTTCACGTGATTCCGGCTTGTGCCCCAAGTGGTTCTGGTGTAGCGGGCAGGTGATTTTGGTGTGTCCTGCAGGTGGGACCGGTGAGTCAAGCAGGTGGTTCCGGCGAGTGTTTCCTGTGGTTCCAGTCTGTCCGGGAGATGGTTCCGGCCTGTCCGGCACGTGCTTCTGGCACTTCTGAGAGGTTGTGCTGGCATGCCCGGCAGGTGATTCCGGAGTGTCCGCCAAGTGGTTCTGGCGTAGCCGGCAGGTGATTTTGGCGTGTCCGGCAGGTGGTTCTGGTACGTCTCTGAGGTGGTTCCCCATGCCCAACAGGTGATTCCGGACTGTCTGCCACATGGTTCCGGCACGTCTGAGAGGTGGTTCCAGCATGCCCGGCAGGTCATCCCGGAGAGTCCTCCAAGTGGTTGTGGAGTAGCCCGCAGGTGATTTTGGCGTGTCCGGCAGGTGCTTCCGTCGTGCTCGGCAGGTGGTTCAGGCGTGGCAGGCAGGTGGTTCTAGTCTGTCCAGTACGTGTTTCCAGATTGTCCAGCACATGGTTCTGGTACGTCTGAGAGGTGGTTCCGCCATGGCTGGCAGGTGAATCCGGACTGTCCCCCAGGTGGTTCTGGCATAGCCAGCAGTTGATATTGGCCTGTCCGGCAGGTGGTTCCAGCGAGTCGAACAGGTGGCTCCGGCGTGCTCGGCAGGTGGTTCCGGTCTGTCCGGTAGGTGATTCCGGCGTGTCCGGCACGTGCTTCCGGCACGTCTGAGAGGTGGTTCCGGCATGCGCGACAGGTGATTTCGGAGTGTCCGCCAGGTGGTTCTGGCGTACCCGGAAGGTGATTTTGTCTTGTCCGGCAGGTGTTTCTGGCGAGTCGAGCAGGTGGCTCCGGCATGCTCGGCAGTTGCTTCCGGCGTCTCCGGCACGTGGTTCTGGTGTGTCTGAGAGCTGGTTCCGGCATGTCCGGCAGATGATTCCGGAGTGTCCGCCAAGTGGTTTTGGCATACCTGGCTGGTGATTTGGGCATGTCAGGTAGGTGGTTCCGGCGAGTCGAGCAGGTGGCTCCGGCGTGCTCGGCAGGTTGTTCAGACGGGTCTGGCAGGTGTTTTCCGTCTGTTTGGGGTGTGGTTCCAGCATCTCATGCACATGGTTCTGGCACGTCTGAGATGTGGTTCCGGCCGGCCCGACAGGTGTTTCCACAGTGTCCGCCAAGTGGTACTGGCGTAGTTGGCAGGAGATTTTGGCATGACCGGCAGGTGTTTCCAGCAAGCCCGGCAGGTGATTACGAAGTGTTCCCCAACTGGTTGTGGTGTAGCCGGCAGGTGATTTTTGCGTGTCCGGCAGGTGGTTCTGGCGATTCGAGCAGGTGGTTCCGGCGTGCTCAGCAGGTGCTTCCGGGGTCATTGGCACGGGGTTCTGGCATGTCTGAGAGGTGGTTCCTGCATGCCCGGCAAGTGATTCCGGAGTGTTCGCCAAGTGGTTCTGGCATAGTCGGCAGGTGATTTTGGCATGTCCGGCAGGTGGTTCAGGCGAGTTGAGCAGGTGGTTCCAACGTGCTTGGCAGGTGCTTCCAGCGTCTCCGGCACGTGTTTCTGGCACATCTGACAGGTGGTTCCGGCATGCCCGAAAGGTGATTCCGGTCTGTCCGGTAGGTGGTTCCAGCCTGCACGGCATGTGGTTCTGGTACGTCTCAGAGGTGGTTGCGCATGCCCAACAGGAGATTCCGGACTGTCTGCCACATGGTTCTGGCACGTCTGAGAGGTGGTTCCGGCATGCCAGGCAGGTCATCCCAGAGAGTCCTCCAAGTGGTTCTGGCATAACACGCAGGTGATTTTGGCGTGTCTGGCAGGTTGTTCCGTTGTGCTTGGCAGGTGGTTCAGGCTTGGCCAGCAGGTGGTTCCAGACTGCCCAGGACGTGTTTCCAGCTTCTCCGGCAGGTGGTTCTGGTACGTCTGAGAGGTGGTTCCGCCATGGCTGGCAGGTGATTCCGGACCGTCCCCCAGGTGGTTCTGGCATAGCCAGCAGTTGATATTGGCCTGTCCGGCAGGTGTTTCCAGCGAGTCGAACAGGTGGCTCCGGCGTGCTCGGCAGGTGGTTCCGGACTGTCCGGTAGGTGATTCCGGCGTGTCCGGCACGTGCTTCCGGCACGTCTGAGAGGTGGTTCCGGCATGCACGACAGGTGATTTCGGAGTGTCCGCCAGGTGGTTCTGGCGTAACCGGCAGGTGATTTTGGCGTGTCCGGAAGGTGTTTCTGGCGAGTCAAGCAGGTGGCTCCGGCATGCTCGGCAGGTGCTTCCGGCGTCTCCGGCACGTGGTTCTGGTGTGTCTGAGAGCTGGTTCCGGCATGTCCGGCAGATGATTCCGGAGTGTCCGCCAAGTGGTTCTGGCAAACCCGGCTGGTGATTTGGGCATTTCAGGTAGGTGGTTCCGGCGAGTCGAGCAGGTGGCTCCGGCGTGCTCGGCAGGTTGTTCAGACGGGTCTGGCAGGTGTTTTCCGTCTGTTCGGGGTGTGGTTCCAGCATCTCATGCTCATGGTTCTGGCACGTCTGAGATGTGGTTCCTGCCGGCCCGACAGGTGTTTCCACAGTGTCCGCCAAGTGGTACTGGCGTAGTTGGCAGGTGATTTTGGCATGACCGGCAGGTGGTTCCAGCAAGCCCGTCAGTTGATGGAGAAATGTTCACCAATGGGTTGTGGCGAAGCCGGCAGGTGATTTTTGCATGACTGGCAGGTGGTTCTGGCGAGTCGAGCAGGTGGTTCCGGCGTGCTCGGCAGGTGCTTCCGGTGTCCTTGGCACGTGGTTCTGACATGTCTGAGAGGTGCTTCCGACATGCCCGGCAGGTGATTCCGGTGTGTTCGCCAAGTGTTTCTGGCGTAGCCGGCAGGTGATTTTGCATGTCCGGGGGTGGTTCCGGCGAGTCGCGCCGGTGGTTCCGGCGTGTCCGGCAGGTGGTTCCGGTCTGTCCGGCAGGGTGTTCTGGGGTGTCCGGCACGAGGTTCTGGCACGTCTGAGAGATTGTGTCGGCATGCCATTCACGTGATTCCGGCTTGTCTGCCAAGTGCTTCTGGTGTAGCAGGCAGGTGATTTTGGCACGTCTGGCAGGTGTTTCTTGCGAGTCGAGCAGGTGGCTCAGGCATGCTCAGCAGGTGCTTCTGGCGTCTCCGGCAGGTTGTTCTGGTGTGTCTGAGAGCTGCTTCTGGCGTGTCTGGCAGATGATTCCGGAGTGACCACCAAGTGTTTCTGGCATACCCGGCCGGTGGTTTTTGCGTGTCAGGTAGGTGGTTCCGGCGAGTCGAGCAGGTGGTTCCAGTGTGCTCGGCAGGTGGTTCAGGCGGGTCTGGCAGGTGGTTTCAGTCTGTTCGGGGTGTGGTTCCGGCATCTCGGGCACATGGTTCTGGCACGTCTGAGATGTGGTTCTGGCAGGCCCGACAGGTGTTTCCGGGGTGTCCGCCAAGCGGTTCTGGCGTAGCTGGCAGGTGATATTGGTGTGACCGGCAGGTGCTTCCAGCAAGCCCGGCAGTTGATTCCGAAGTGTTCACCAACTGGTTGTGGCGTAGCCGGCAGGTGATTTTGGCGAGTCCAGCAGGTGGTTCTGTGGAGTGGATCAGGAACTTCCGGCCTTCTCAGCAGGTGCTTCCGCAGTCTTCAGCATGTTGTTGTGGCACCTCTGGGAGGTGGTTCCAACATGCCCGGCAGGTGATTCTGGAGGGTCCGACAAGTGGTTGTGGAGTAGCCGGCTGGTGATTTTGGCGTGTCCGGCAGGTGGTTCTGGCGAGTCAAGCAGGTGGTCCCGGCGTGTCCGGCAGGTGATTCCGGTCTGTCCTGGAGGTGGTTCCGGAGTCTCTGCCGAGTGGTTCTGGCGTAGCCGGCAGGTGATTTTGGCGTGTCCGGCAGGTGGTTCTGGCGAGTCGAGCAGGTGGTTCCGGCATGTCCGGCAGGTGATTCCGGTCTGTCCTGGAGATGGTTCCGGAGTCTCTGCCGAGTGGTTCTGGTGTAGCCGGCAGGTGATTTTGGCGTGACCGGCAGGTGGTTCCGGCAAGCGCGGCAGGTGATTCCGAAGTGTTCACCAACTGGTTGTGGCGTAGCCGGCAGGTGATTTTGGCGTGTCCGGCAGGTGGTTCCGGCAAGCGCGGCAGGTGATTCCGAAGTGTTCACCAACTGGTTGTGGCGTAGCCGGCAGGTCATTTTGGCGTGTTCGGCAGGTGGTTCTGGCGAGTCGAGAAGGTGGTTCTGGCGTGTCCGGCAGGTGTTTGCAGTCTGTCCATGACGTGGTTCCGGCATGCCCTCCAGGTGATTCTGGAGTGTCCACCAAGTGGTTTTGGCATAGCCAGCATATGATTTTGGACTGTCAGGCAGGTGGTTCCGGCATGTCCAGCAGGTGTTTCCGGCGAGTTCGGCAGTTGCTTCCAGTCTCTCCGGCATGTGGTTCCGGCACCTCTGAGAGGTGGTTCCGGCATGCCCGGCAGCTGATACCGGAGTGTCTACAGAGTGGTTGTGGCGTAGCCGGCAGGTGATTTGGGCGTGTCCGGCAGGTGGTTCCGCCGTGCTCGGCAGGTGGTTCAGGCATGGCCGTCACGTGGTTCCAGTCTGTCCAGGACGTGTTTCCAGCTTCTCCGGCAGGTGGTTCTGGTACGTCTGAGAGGTGGTTCCGCCATGGCTGGCAGGTGATCCCGGACTGTCCCCCAGGTGGTTCTGGCATAGCAAGCAGTTGATATTGGCCTGTCCGGCAGGTGGTTCAGGCGAGTTGAGCAGGTGGTTCCAACGTGCTTGGCAGGTGCTTCCGGCGTCTCCGGCACGTGTTTCTGGCACATCTGACAGGTGGTTCCGGCATGCCCGAAAGGTGATTACGGTCTGTCCGGTAGGTGGTTCCAGCCTGCACGGCATGTGGTTCTGGTACGTCTCAGAGGTGGTTGCGCATGCCCAACAGGTGATGCCGGACTGTCCGCCACATGGTTCTGGCACGTCTGAGAGGTGGTTCCGGCATGCCCGACAGGTCATCCCAGAGAGTCCTCCATGTGGTTCTGGCATAACACGCAGGTGATTTTGGCGTGTCTGGCAGGATGTTCCGTTGCGCTTGGCAGGTGGTTCAGGCTTGGCCGGCAGGTGGTTCCAGACTGTCCAGGACGTGTTTCCAGGTTCTCCGGCAGGTGGTTCTGGTACGTCTGAGAGGTGGTTCCGCCATGGCTGGCAGGTGATTCCGGACCGTCCCCAAGGTGGTTCTGGCATAGCCAGCAGTTGATATTGGCCTGTCCGGCAGGTGGTTCCAGCGAGTCGAACAGGTGGCTCCGGCGTTCTTGGCAGGTGGTTCCGGTCTGTCCGGTAGGTGATTCCGGCGTGTCTGGCACGTGCTTCCGGCACGTCTGAGAGGTGGTTCCGGCATGCGCGACAGGTGATTTCGGAGTGTCCGCCAGGTGGTTCTAGCGTAGCCGGCAGGTGATTTTGGCGTGTCCGGCAGGTGTTTCTGGCGAGTCGAGCAGGTGGCTCCGGCATGCTCGGCAGGTGCTTCCGGCGTCTCCGGCACGTGGTTCTGGTGTGTCTGAGAGCTGGTTCCGGCATGTCCGGCAGATGATTCTGGAGTGTCCGCCAAGTGGTTCTGGCATACCCTGCTGGAGATTTGGGCATGTCAGGTAGGTGGTTCCGGCGAGTCGAGCAGGTGGCTCCGGCGTGCTCGGCAGGTTGTTCAGACGGGTCTGGCAGGTGTTTTCCGTCTGTTCGGGGTGTGGTTCCAGCATCTCATGCACATGGTTCTGGCACGTCTGAGATGTGGTTCCGGCCGGCCCGACAGGTGTTTCCACAGTGTCCGCCAAGTGGTACTGGCGTAGTTGGCAGGTGATTTTGGCATGACCGGCAGGTGGTTCCAGCAAGCCCGGCAGGTGATTCCGAAGTGTTCCCCAACTGGTTGTGGCGTAGCCGGCAGGTGATTTTTGCGTGTCCGGCAGGTGGTTCTGGCGAGTCGAGCAGGTGGTTCCGGCGTGCTCGGCTGGTGCTTCCGGGGTCATTGGCACGGGGTACTGGCATGTCTGAGAGGTGGTTCCTGCATGCCCGGCAAGTGATTCCGGAGTGTTCGTCAAGTGGTTCTGGCATACCCAGCAGTTGATTTTGGCGTGTCAGGGAGGTGGTACCGGTGAGTCGAGCAGGTGGTTCCGGCGTGCACAGCAGGTGGTTCAGGCGGTTCTGGCAGGTGGTATCCGTCTGTTCGGGGTGTGGTTCCAGCATCTCATGAACACGTTTCTGGCACGTCTGAGATGTGGTTCCAGCCGGCCCGACAGGTATTTCCGCAGTGTCCGCCAAGCGGTTCTGGCGTAGTTGGCAGGTGATTTTGGCATGACTGGCAAGTGGTTCCAGCAAGCCTGGCAGGTGATTCCAAAGTGTTCACCAACTGGTTGTGGCGTAGCCGGCAGGTGATTTTTGCGTGATCGGCAGGTGGTTCTGGCGAGTCGAGCAGTTGGTTCCGGCGTGCTCGGCTGGTGCTTCCGGGGTCATTGGCTCGGGGTTGTGGCATGTCTGAGAGGTGGTTCCTGCATGCCCGTCAAGTGATTCCGGAGTGTTTGCCAAGTGGTTGTGGCCTAGTCGGCAGGTGATTTTGGCATGTCCGGCAGGTGGTTCAGGCGAGTTGAGCAGGTGGTTCCAACGTGCTTGGCAGGTGCTTCCGGCGTCTCCGGCACGTGTTTCTGGCACATCTGACCGGTGGTTCCGGCATGCCCGAAAGGTGATTCCGGTCTGTCCGGTAGGTGGTTCCAGCCTGCACGGCATGTGGTTCTGGTACGTCTCAGAGGTGGTTGCGCATGCCCAACACGTGATGCCGGACTGTCCGCCACATGGTTCTGGCACGTCTGAGAGGTGGTTCCGGCATGCCCGGCAGGTCATCCCAGAGAGTCCTCCAAGTGGTTCTGGCATAACACGCAGGTGATTTTGGCGTGTCTGGCAGGTTGTTCCGTAGTGCTTGGCAGGTGGTTCAGGCTTGGCCGGCAGGTGGTTCCAGACTGTCCAGGACGTGTTTCCAGCTTCTCCGGCAGGTGGTTCTGGTACGTCTGAGAGGTGGTTCCGCCATGGCTGGCAGGCGATTCCGGACCGTCCCCCAGGTGTTTCTGGCATATCCAGCAGTTGATATTGGCCTGTCCGGCAGGTGTTTCCAGCGAGTCGAACAGGTGGCTCCGGCGTGCTCGGCAGGTGGTTCCGGTCTGTCCGGTAGGTGATTCCGGCGTGTCCGGCACGTGCTTCCGGCACGTCTGAGAGGTGGTTCCGGCATGCGCGACAGGTGATTTCGGAGTGTCCGCCAGGTGTTTCTGACGTACCCGGCAGGTGATTTTGGCGTGTCCGGCAATTGTTTCTGGCGAGTCGAGCAGGTGGTTCCGGCGTGTCCGGAAGGTGTTTGCAGTCTGTTCATGACGTGGTTCCGGCATGCCCTCCAGGTGATGCTGGAGTGTCCACCAAGTGGTTTTGGCATAGCCGGCATATGATTTTGGACTGTCAGGCAGGTGGTTCCGGCATGTCCAGCAGGTGTTTCTGGAGAGTTCGGCAGTTGCTTCCAGTCTCTCCGGCATGTGGTTCTGGCACCTCTGAGAGGTGGTTCCTGCATGCCCGGCAGGTGATTCCGGACTGTCCGCCAGATGGTTCTCGCATAGCCAGCTGTTGATTTTGGCCTGTCTGGCAGGTTCTTCCGGTGAGTCGAACAGGTGGCTCCAGCATGCTCGGCAGGTGGTTCAGGCGGGTCTGGCACGTGGTTTCCGTCTGTTCAGGGTGTGGTTCCGGCATCACACGCACAAGGTTCTGGTACGTCTGAGATGTAGTTCTGGCCGGCCCGACAGGTGTTTCCGCAGTGTCGACAAGTGGTTCTGGCATAGTTGGCAGGTGATTTTGACATGAACGGCAGGTGGTTCCAGCAAGCCCGGCAGGTGATGGAGAAGTGTTCACCAACTGGTTGTGGCGAAGCCGGCAGGTGATTTTTGCATGACTGGCAGGTGGTGCTGGCGAGTCGAGCAGGTGGTTCCGGCATGCTCGGCGGGTGCTCTGGTGTCATTGGCACGTGGTTCTGGCATGTCTGAGAGGTGGTTCGGGCATGCCCGGCAGGTGATTCCGGAGTGTTTGCCAAGTGGTTCTGGTGTAGCCGGCAGGTGATTTTGCATGTCTGGCAGTGGTTCCGGCGGGTCGAGCCGGTGGTTCCCGCGTGTCCGGCAGGTGGTTGCAGTCTGTCTGGCAGGTGGTTCTGAGGTGTCCGGCAGGAGGTTCTGGCACGTCTGTGAGGTTGTGCCGGCATGCCCTTCACGTGATTCCGGCTTGTGCCCCAAGTGGTTCTGGTGTAGCGGGCAGGTGATTTTGGTGTGTCCTGCAGGTGGGACCGGTGAGTTAAGCAGGTGGTTCCGGCGAGTGTTTCCTGTGGTTCCAGTCTGTCCGGGAGATGGTTCCGGCCTGTCCGGCACGTGCTTCTGGCACTTCTGAGAGGTTGTGCTGGCATGCCCGGCAGGTGATTCCGGAGTGTCCGCCAAGTGGTTCTGGCGTAGCCGGCAGGTGATTTTGGCGTGTCCGGCAGGTGGTTCTGGTACGTCTCTGAGGTGGTTCCCCATGCCCAACAGGTGATTCCGGACTGTCGGCCACATGGTTCCGGCACGTCTGAGAGGTGGTTCCAGCATGCCCGGCAGGTCATCCCGGAGAGTCCTCCAAGTGGTTGTGGAGTAGCCCGCAGGTGATTTTGGCGTGTCCGGCAGGTGCTTCCGTCGTGCTCGGCAGGTGGTTCAGGCGTGGCAGGCAGGTGGTTCTAGTCTGTCCAGTACGTGTTTCCAGATTGTCCAGCACATGGTTCTGGTACGTCTGAGAGGTGGTTCCGCCATGGCTGGCAGGTGAATCCGGACTGTCCCCCAGGTGGTTCTGGCATAGCCAGCAGTTGATATTGGCCTGTCCGGCAGGTGGTTCCAGCGAGTCGAACAGGTGGCTCCGGCGTGCTCGGCAGGTGGTTCCGGTCTGTCCGGTAGGTGATTCCGGCGTGTCCGGCACGTGCTTCCGGCACGTCTGAGAGGTGGTTCCGGCATGCGCGACAGGTGATTTCGGAGTGTCCGCCAGGTGGTTCTGGCGTACCCGGAAGGTGATTTTGTCTTGTCCGGCAGGTGTTTCTGGCGAGTCGAGCAGGTGGCTCCGGCATGCTCGGCAGTTGCTTCCGGCGTCTCCGGCACGTGGTTCTGGTGTGTCTGAGAGCTGGTTCCGGCATGTCCGGCAGATGATTCCGGAGTGTCCGCCAAGTGGTTTTGGCATACCTGGCTGGTGATTTGGGCATGTCAGGTAGGTGGTTCCGGCGAGTCGAGCAGGTGGCTCCGGCGTGCTCGGCAGGTTGTTCAGACGGGTCTGGCAGGTGTTTTCCGTCTGTTTGGGGTGTGGTTCCAGCATCTCATGCACATGGTTCTGGCACGTCTGAGATGTGGTTCCGGCCGGCCCGACAGGTGTTTCCACAGTGTCCGCCAAGTGGTACTGGCGTAGTTGGCAGGAGATTTTGGCATGACCGGCAGGTGTTTCCAGCAAGCCCGGCAGGTGATTACGAAGTGTTCCCCAA